>NW_020837968.1:19850844-20016219 GCF_003676395.1 Aethalodelphis obliquidens | reverse complement strand
AAAAAAAAAAAAAAAAAAAAAAGAGTAGCTCCTGCTTGCCACAACTAGAGAAAGCCCACAAGCAGCAACAAAGACCCAACACAGCCAAAAATAAATAAATAAATTTATAAATTTTTTTAAAAAAGGTTTTTGGTTATATGTCTTAATTATTTTAGACTTCTTCAAACAGAAGCTACTCTGCAGTCAGATGTGCTAATTCATGTGCTTGCTTTGCTCCCCATTCTACACTTCCTTTCCTTGGCATCATTTTATGCCCAATTCATGGGTGCTGTACTTCTTGGTAGTCTGAAGACCTGAGTTCTCAACTCAGGTGTGCTGCTAATGAGCTGTGTAACATTAGGAAAATCAAGTGACCTCTCTGGGCTTCAGTTATCAGATTTAGAGAGCAAGAATGGCTGGATTAGAGGTTCAATGGATTCGTTAGACAAACATTTGTTAACTTTGCTCTAAGAGCCCTGCCAGTTGTAAAATTCAAAAATCTGTCTCATCATACTTATTATCCAGATTAATTGACTTTCTATAATGATCTTTCAGATTTTAATCTTTCTTTGCATAATGATGACAGAATGCTGGTATGGTTTCTGTATGATTGTCTATAATCTGGACCAACACTACCTGTCCTATTTTATTACCTTATGTAGTTTCTGAGAATTTTTTCTTCACTTTCCCCCAAACATGTTTCTCCCTTTCAGTGTCTTCCACTGAAAATGGTGCAGCTCAAGTCTCTTTTCTCTCACAAATCTTCTCAAATTCAGCCCATATTAATCACTAAGAACTCACACAGAATATATGCTGTGCATATTATTTTATGTCTGTTTCCCCTTTTGCCTCAGACTCCCTCCACCCACCCAGCAACCCCATCTCCCAGCTACAATGAGACCAGACTGTATCTTATACTTTTTTAATGCTTCCCTCATAATTGCTAGTCTTTTATTTCAATTGCTTTATAAACCAAATTTCCACTTTAAAGCTCTCAATAATTCCTTTTTCCTCTTTTCAGTCATTTGAGCATATGCCGAATTGTTTTACTTTCCAGAGATGTTAATAACTGTTAAAATGAAAAAAATCTGTGTTTGGTAATCAGATGAGTTTGGGGGAAAGGGGACAAAATGAAATTAAACATTTCTTTTATGTAATACTTCACTGTCTTTAATATGCTTGGCATTTCTCAAAGTTACTTGACCATGGCATGAATCCATTTATGATTGTGAAACATTTTGCCTCATTAGTGTTCCACAGGATGGACTGGTAAACATGGCTTCAAAGCCTTCCATTACTGGAGGAAGCACTGCGTAGTGGAAAGAACATGGTTATTTGGAACCAAACAAACTACGGTTTTAATCCATTTCACTACTTTCTAGCAACATGATTTTAATGGAATTACTTCAGTTTCTCAGCTTGTTTTCTCATCTAAAAAGAAAGGCTAATGTTACTTATTTTCCTTGCAGAGCTGTTGCAGAGATTAAAGGGAAGTATGTGCCCAGTTCAGAACTTCATTCCCGAGATAGCCTCATCCACCAGAGGGCAGACAGCAGAAGCAAGAAGAACTACAATTCTGCAGCCTGTGGAAGGAAAACCACATTCACAGAAAGATACACAAAATGAAAAGGCAGAGGACTATGTACCAGATGAAGGAACAAGATAAACCCCAGAAAAACAGCTAAATGAAGTGGAGATAGGCAACCTTCCAGAATAATGAGAGTGAAGATGATCCAGGACCTCAGAAAAAGAATGGAGGCAAAGACTGAGGAGATGCAAGAAATGTTTAACAAAGACCTAGAAGAATTAAAGAAAAAACACCTAGAAAAATTAAAGAACAAACAGAGATGAGCAATACAATAACTGAAATGAAAAATATACTAGAAGGAATCAATAGCAGAATAACTGAGGCAGAAGAATGGATAAGTGACCTGGAAGACAGAACGGTGGAATTCACTGCTGCAGAACAGAATAAAGAAAAAAGAATGAAAAAAAATGAAGAAAGCCTAAGAGACGTCTGGGACAACATTAAACGCAACAACATTCGCATTATAGGAGTCGCAGAAGGATAAGAGAGAGAGAAAGGACCTGAGAAAATATTTGAAGAGATTATAGTCAAAAACTTCCCTAACATGGGAAAGGAAATAGCCACCCAAGTCCAGGAAGCGCAGCGAGTCCCATACAGGATAAACCCAAGGAGAAACACGCCAAGACACATAGCAATCAAATTGGCAAAAAATTAAATACAAAGAAAAATTACTGAAAGCAGCAAGGGAAAAACGACAAATAATATACAAGGGAACTCCCATAAAGTTAATAGCTGATTTCTCAGCAGAAACTCTACAAGCCAAAAGGGAGTGCTACAATATTTTTAAAGTGATGATAGGGAAGAACTAGGACCAAGATTACTCTCCCTGGCAAGGATCTCATTCAGATTCAATGGAGAAATCAAAAGCTTTACAGACTATCAAAAGCTAACAGAATTCAGCACCAACAAATCAGCTCTACAACAAATGCTAAAGGAACTTCTCTAAGTGGGAAACACAAGAGCAGAAAAGGACCTACAAAAATAAACCCATAAAAATTAAGAAAATGGTCATAGGAACATACATATCGATAATTACCTTAAACATGAATGGATTAAATGCTCCAACCAAAAGACACAGGCTCGCTGAATGGATACAAAAACAAGACCCATATATATGCTGTCTACAACAGACTGATTTCAGAACTAGGGACACATACAGACTGAAAGTGAGGGGATGGAAAAAGATATTCCATGCAAATGGAAATCAAAAGAAAACTGGAGTAGCAATACTCATATCAGGTAAAATAGACTTTAAAATAAAGATTGTTACAAGAGACAAGGAAGGACACTACATAATGATCAAGGAATCAATCCAAGAAGAAGATATAACAATTATAAGTATTTATGCACCCAACATAGGAGCACCTCAATACATAAAGCAAATGCTAATAACCATAAAAGGGGAAATCGACAGTAACACAATAATAGTAGGGGACTTTAACACCCCACTTACACCAATGGACAGATCATCCAGACAGAAAATTAATAAGGAAACACAAGCTTTAAATGACACAATAGATCAGATAGATTTAATTGATATTTATAGGACATTCCATCCCAAAACAGCAGATTAACTTTCTTCTCAAGTGCGCACAGAACATTCTCCAGGATAGATCACATCCTGGGTCACAAATTAAGCCTCAGTAAATTTAAGAAAATTGAAATCATATCAAGCATCTTTTCCAACCACAACGCTATGAGATTACAAATCAATTACAGGAAAAAAAACCTGTTAAAAATACAAACACATGGAGGCTAAACAATATGCTACTAAATAACCAAGAGATCACTGAAGAAATCAAAGAGAAAATCAAAAATACGTAGAAGGAACAAGACAAGGATGTCCACTCTCACCGCTATTATTCAACATAGTTTTGGAAGTCCTAGCCTTGGCAATCAGAAGAAAAAGAAATAAAAGGAATACAAATTGGAAAAGAAGAACTAAAACTGTCACTGTTTGCAGATAACATGAGACTATACATAGAGCATCCTAAAGATGCCACCAGAAAACAACTAGAGCTAATCAATGAATTTGGTAAAGTTGCAGGATACAAAATTAATGCACAGAAATCTCTTGCATTTCTATACACTAATGATGAAAAATCTGAAAGAGAAATTAAGGAAACACTCCCATTTACCACTGCAACAAAAAGAATAAAATACCTAAGAATAAACCTACCTAGGGAGACAAAAGACCTGTATGCAGAAAACTATAAGACACTGATGAAAGAAATCAAAGATGGCACAAACAGATGGAGAGATATGCCATGTTCTTAGATTGGGAGAATCAATATTGTGAATATGACTATATTACCCAAGCAAAGCAGATTCAGTGCAATCCCTATTACATTACCAGTGGCATTTTTTTCAGAACTAGAACAAAAAATCTGAAAATTTGTTTGGAGACACAAAAGACCCCGAATAGCCAAAGCAGTCTTGAGGGAAAAAAATGGAGCTGGAGGAATCAGACTCCCTGACTTCAGACTATACTACAAAGGTACAGTAATCAAGGCAATGTGGTACTGGCACAAAAACAGAAACAGAGATCAATGGAACAGGATAGAAAGACCAGAGATAAACCCACGCACATATGGTCACCTAATTTACGACAAAGGAGGCAAGAACATACAATGGAGAAAAGACTGTCTCTTCAATAAGTGGTGCTGGGAAAACTGGACAGCTACATGTAAAAGAATGAAATTAGAACACTCCCTAACACAATACACAAAAATAAACTCAAAATGGATTAGAGACCTAAATGTAAGATCAGACACTATAAAACTCTTAGAGGAAAACATAGGAAAAACACTCTTTGACCTAAATCACAGCCAGATCTTTTTGGACCCACTTCCTAGAGTAATGGAAATAAAAACAAAAATAAACAAATGGGACATAATGAAACTTCAAAGCTTTTGCAAAGCAAAGGAAGCTACAAACAAGACGAAAAGACAACCCTCAGAATGTGAGAAAATATTTGCTAATGAATCGACGGACAAAGGATTAATCTCCAAAATAAACAGCTCATGCAGCTCAATATTAAAAAAACAACACAATCAAAAAATGGGCAGAAGACCTAAATAGACATTTCTCCAAAGAAGACATACAGATGGCCAAGAAGCACATGAAAAGCTGCTCAACATCACTAATCTTTAGAGAAACTAATCAAAACTACAATGTGGTATCACCTGACACCAGTTAGAATGGGAATCACCAGAAAATATACAAACAACAAATGCTGGAGAGGGTGTGGAGAAAAGGGAACCTTCTTGCACTGTTGGTGGGAATGTAAATTGATACAGCCACTATGGAGAACAGTATGGAGGTTCCTTAAAAAACTAAAACTAGAATTACCATATGACCCAGCAATCCCACTACTGGGCATATACCCAGAGAAAACCATAATTCAAAAAGGCACATGAACCCCAATGTTCATTGCAGCACTATTTACAATAGCCAGGTCATGGAAGCAACCTAAATGCCCATTGACAGACAAACGGATAAAGAAGTTGTGGTACATATATACAATGGAATATTACTCAGCCATTAAAAGGAATGAAATTGGGTCATTTGTAGAGACGTGGATGGATCTAGAGACTGTCATACAGAGTGAAGTAAGTCAGAAAGAGAAAAGAAATATCTTATATTAACACATATATGTGGAACCTAGAAAAATGGTACAGATGAACCGGTTTGCAGGGCAGAAATTGAGACACAGATGTAGAGAACAAACGTAGGGACACCAAGGGGGGAAAGTGGCGGGGGTGGTGGGGGTGGGGGTGGTGGGATGAATTGGGGGATTGGGATTGATATGTATACATTAATATGTATAAAATGGATAACTAATAAGAACCTGCTGTATAAAAAATAAATTAAATTAAATTTTAAAAATACACTTCATTCCCTTTCTCCCTATATGATCAGTCATTTGTTATTTTGGTAAAAGGCCTAGAAAATGATAACGACTAGTGTGGATCCTCATGCTTCCATTTGGAATGTTTTATTCAAGAGATGCTGTTTCAGTACCAATCCAGCATCCTGGGAGAAACAGACAACCATCTAATTTCGGAGAATTTAGAACCTCACTGGGGACTTCCCCAATGCAGAGGGCGCAGGTTTGATGCCTGGTTGGAGAACTAAATCCCACATGCCACGCAGTGTGGCCAAATAAATATATAAATAAATGGGAAAAAAAGAAAACAAAAAGAAATGAGTGGCTTGAAAATCTTTAAAAAAAAAAAAAGAAAAGAAAAAAACCTCATTGAAGTGTTCTGAATTAGATCGTTTGTTTTGCAAAGTAATGGGGAAAAACCTTGATATTTTAGCAGTAACAACAAAGCGGAGCTTCTCTGTCTCACATAGAAGCGGTGCCTCTGTCAACAGCTACGTTTTCATCAATTTTGTGGAGATGATTTTTTATAGCAAGGAGTACCCCAACCTTGATTTCTCCAATTGACAATAAACTTGGTGAGTGAAGAGTCATTTTTCATGTTCCCTACTACATTTCCAGTGATGGCATAGTGGCCAGCATATAAATAAGTGCTAAAATAATTTTTTAGTGAATGAGTATATATTTATTGATTTCACCATTCAAAAAGCAAAATATAGAATGTTAGATTAAAAGGGACCCTAGAGATATTCTAGGTTAAACATCTCGTTCTATAGAGGGGGAAACAGATTGTCAAATGTTTTGCCACAAATATTTTTGGACGGATTATACTTGTTTTGTTTAAAAAATAGACATTGAATCAAATCTAAAGTTTTTAAAGAAAAGCAATAGAAATATTTTTCTGCCATTAAAATATAGTCTTTTATGAAGTTGAAAAATTGTTTTTCATGAATGGTACCCCCAAAATGCCACAGATTTTATTTCTTTCTCTGAACACTGGTAATATTTGTCATAGACATGGTACCACATTTTAATTTCTTCTTAAAAATTGTTCCCCTTTCTACCTCTCCCTTTCTTTCACATCTTCCTCTTTTATTTTAAAAATCTGTATGTTTTAACTAAAAATATCACGGTTATGATTTCTCTGTTCCTTAACCCCAAAGAACACTGTCAATGATGGACCTTGAAATTCTGCTATGGGTAGCTACAGGTTATGTACTCACATATCATTGCATTTTTCATTTTTCAACCTTTAATTCCTCAAGACTCATGCTTGCCTTAGAGCATTGTTATGCCAAATTCCAGGGGGCACATAATAGTTTTTATGCTTCTTTTAGTCAATGGTGTTGCAAGTATTGTTCACAAGTCACAAATCTCTCGCCTGAAGCATCCTGCCTCTAAAGAAACCAGGTGGGTAAGAAAAGTTGGCTCTGCAGCGTTGGAAAGTGATGGAAATGAGAACAGTCAAGTCTGATGATATTCCATTGAGGGAATAGGTCACCCATTTTAACAAAGCTTCATGCCTAGTTTATTAGGTGGATTCTCAGTCTTATTTTTCCTTGTGAATTTAGTTTAGTCCCATTGAGCTTCCACGTCCTCTATGACTGTGATGTTTACATGGTGCTTCGTAAGTTTTCAAAGCATTTTAATTTGTTAGTCAAAACAATATCTCTACATGGTTTATATTATAGACTATAGGGATTTTTTTCCTTTTGCCTTTCCTATCTTTACTCCTTCTTGGGTCCTCTGAATGGCATTTTAATAAATTTCAGGTAGACTTGTTAGATTTGATTGAAGAAAAGCATAGGTGACACGGTATCAATTTTTCACCATGAAAAGTCTGAAAATTGAAACAAGATGTCAACTAGGATGCCCTAAGTGGACAGCCAGCAGTGGAATGCCCAGAATAAAGTTCAGCATGCCCTAGAGCAGCGGTCCCCAACCTATTTTGGCACCAGGGACTGGTTTCGTGGAAGAAATTTTTCCACGGGGGGAAGGGGGGGATGGTTCAGGCGGTAATGCGAGCGATGGGGAGCGATGCGGAGCGGCAGATGAAGCTTCACTTGCTCGCAACCCCCCCCCCCACCTCCTGCTGTGTGGCCCGGTTCCTAACAGGCCTCGGACCGGCCCAGGGTTTGGGGACCCCTGCCCTAGAGCATTCTTCTCTTGAAAATAAGTTTGAATGTCAAAGACCTTTAGGGTTTAGAAGTGAATTATTTATTAGCAGACTACATAATTCTTGTTTTGTGAAGAAAACAATACGGAACTTCAATGAAACCGAAATTACATCCTTAAGATTCCAAACTTTATTTTTCAGAATAGTTTTATTTTGTTTCAGTTCCCTGTCATTCATTCATTTGTTTGTTCAACCATCAAATATCTATTGAATGCTTTTGATGGGCTAGTCATTACTTAGGGCACTGGGGATACAAAGCTTGGCAAGACCAATATCTGTGTCCCTCAGCAATGCAATCAGGACAGCATAATTAAATGACAAATTACTTTTTATTGGAAATATTTTTATAAAAATTCTTTAAAATCAAAGAGAGTTACAACTCTTTCTTAAGCATCTTATTGATAATTATAATGAACCCTCAGTTCAGTGTACTAGTTTGTCATAGGAATATTTTAGTTTCACATTCTGGTTTAGGGCAAGCCATTTATTCACTAGAACTCATTGGATCACAAACTTATTTCCCACCAGTTGGACAAAAGGCACTTTTAAAGAAGGCTTGTCACTTTTACGGTTGGAGCGTTTTTGAACAACAGCTCTATAATCTCTCTGATTTCTTTTGTTCTTCTGATTCTGCATTCTCTTATTTTAAAGGGTCTAAATTTAAAGTTAGATAACTACCCTTCATTACCTTTGTCACAGATTATAGACATGAAAGTTTAGTACAGTTGGCAAATTTCAGATATTACAGTGCTTTGGTTTAAAGAGTGAATGACAAGACACACCCTTGTTACCCACGTTCCCCTAGCACTTATATTTTTGTATCATAAGAAGGTTCTTACATTCTTTGGGTGATTGACACAGCAATCAATTATGTAATCTTTTAATCCTATCTCAGACAAACATATGTTGTCTCATCAATGGGGAGCAGCTTTTGGAAAAATAGGCACTTGGTAAATCTTTACTAAATAAGGCTGAGGAGCTACCTTGTCAGCAGGGTAGACAGTGGAAACCAGAAAGGGGGACGGAGGGTAGGGAGGGACACACCAGAACCATTGTGTAAGAATTATTGTCTTATTGAGTTACAGTGTTCAGAGATTAGAAAAGAAGATCAAGAGTCTTTCAATTTGGAGGTCATAAAGATTTCAAAGAGTAAAACGCAGTCGTACTAATACTATAAGACTTAGATGGAGTTGTGCTGCAGAAACATAAAAGGACAAAGTGATGTGTAAAAACCAACTTTGGCATATCTGAGAATAATTCCAGCTGATTTGGAAACCATTTGTAACGTAGATGAAATCTCAATAAACCATTCCATGACAGTTGGAGTACTTAAAACCCAAGTGCTTTTTAAAATTTTATTTAATTAAAATCATTTATTTCCTTTGCTAGTTTTCCTAGCACGTTTCAAACCTGCGTAATGTCAACCTCCTAAAGAAAAGGGGATCTGAGACAGTAGCTCCCAACTTTGTGTCAACCCTCAACTCTCCCCAGACCATCAGGGGCTCACAGGCCAGTATCAGCCTGAGTGAGCCGCATCCCATTCTGGACGAGCCTCAACATGAATGCATTAGGATCAACCCCTCCAGCAGGTGGTTTAAAGCAGCAGTCTCCTGAGAATTTCTTTGAATATATGAAGCACTTTGGGAAGCAGCTTGCTGAAACATAAAAAGTACTAAATTCAGAGGGAGAAGATGTAAATGTGAACACTGATCTCTGATGTGACCCTTTGCTATCTGTGCATCCATGGACAAAGACCTTAAACTATCCAAGCCTCAGTTTCCTCATCTGTTGTGAGGATTATGTGTAAAAATATGTAGTAAACTTTTTATTTTTTTTTTTTTGGCGGTACGCAGGCCTCTCACTGTTGTGGCCTCTCCCATTGTGGAGCACAGGCTCCGGACGCGCAGGCTCAGCGGCCATGGCTCACGGGCCCAGCTGCTCCGCGGCATGTGGGATCTTCCCGGACCGGGGCACGAACCCGTGTCCCCTGCATGGGCAGGTGGACTCTCAACCACTGCGCCACCAGGGAAGCCCTGTAGTAAACTTTTAACTTCTACCAAATATTTGCTATTGCCAACACTTTGTTGGACATCAGATGACTTATTTAAGCTGTATCAATAAGAACAATACGTGACAGTATAGAACAGATTTCTCTGTCTTTTTGGATGAGTTGCTCTACAAAAATATCAGGCTACATTCCATCATTGTATTAAGATTTTTTCAATTTGCTCGTCCTTGATTTTTTTAATGTTAATTTGCCTAATATATAATTTCATATATTATCAAATAATAATTTCATAGATTATCAGGTCAGAGGACCCTTAGAAGTTACCAAATCCAGCTTGTTTCAATAAAATTTTGGCTCAAAGTTGTGTGTAGTTTTGGCAAACCTAGATAGGCAACCCCCAGGTTGTCTCTCATTTGTCTCTGATCAAAGTCCTTGTCTCTCATTTTTTTCAACTAGAAGAAAATAAATTATCCTTTATGACACAACTGCAAGCAATGTAAATAAAATCTATTCTCCTGCCCATGTTAAAACATCAACATGGGTAACTAGACAGGAAACAAAACACAGTTGAGAAATGAAAGAGAAACAACATTTCCAGCTTAATGAACCAGAAAAAAAAACTTACACCAAATTGCCGCTATTATCTGATGTGTTGGCAGCAAGTTAATAGAAAAGGTACTCCAGACAAAGGAAGCTAATGAATAATGTTGCTATCTGCACACAGTTGAGAAGCTTGCTGCCTTGAAATAAGAAAGTGTTCAAGGATCCATTGCAGTACCTACTACCCTGTATTCTGATTACTCTTTATAAGTTATCTTTCTCACTACACTGTGAGTTTTGTTAGGGCAGGGACAATATCTTTGTCATCTTTTTTCCACAACACTCAGCAAGGTACCTAGCACCTAGTAGGTATTCCCTTTTTTTTTTTTTTGAATAAATGAGTGAATACACTTTTTCTTCTATTGGTGGAGTTAGGAAAAGAAGACCAAAAAAAGATAAAGAGGTATCTGTTAATAAACACGAACATGAGAATCTCCCTTTAATATCAATTAAAAATAGATTCTGTGAGAGATGGGTTTTACTTTACAGCTTATATTGATCCACCTCCTAACCGGCAATCCAGACACTGTATTCAAGCAGAGGCAGATCCTCTGCTGGACCCTCTTCAAAGCAGTTCACAGTTCTCCCTGAGGAACTCCTTGGGTATAGTTTGTGCTGAGGAGCTTGACAGTTTCTGATGGAAGACTTGTTTCAATTAGAGAAGTGCTCCTGTCTATTGCCATTTCAAATCTTTAGTGCCCTGAGGTGTTTTAGACCACAAAAAGGTGACAGAAATCTAAAGCTCGCAATAATTCTATAAATGTTGGTGTTTAAGCCTTTTTTTTTTTTTTTTTTTTTTTTTTGCAGTTGATTGTCTTTCCCAAAAGAGTGAGCAATGAAAATGGAAAATGCTAAACCCTTCTACCTGTTGACAGTTGGGCCATCATCCTCATGTCACTGCCTTTTGACTCTCCTGATCCCCACTCCCCAGCCTAGGTTTTTTTCACATGGACACACTGACCGCTTCCTGATTTTTTTCTGGATCCACCTATCTCGACATGATAGAGTCCCTCATGTACGCTGTGAAATTCTTCTCTGGTCTCCCTACAACATGGTTTTTATCAATACTTTCATTCTCTTCCAAAGCTTGTTCTTTCCTTGTGTCACTTTTCTGAATTACATGGTTCTTTTTTTAAAAAAAATGTAGTTCCTATCATTTTCTCAGTTCTTATGCCATCTCATTCCTTACTCACTTTTAGCCTTCTGAAAAATTTTCTTACCTCTTGGACCTTTGTGTATTTCCTGGCATTTATACAGCCAACCACTGTGCTTGTTTTTGAAGTCGAAAAGAAGGGGGATGAGAGAGATGGCACCTGGCTGGCAGACCCTGCACACCCTCTCAGGGTGACAGCACCATGAGCCTGGTTCTAGTCTTGGCCTTGGAGGTACAGAAACATGGCCATGCCAGGACTCCTAGAGAGCTCCTCTCTCTCAAGGAGACTGACTTGTAGGAATCACACTCATAAGAAGTTCATACATAAACCCAAATTCTAATGTATTCATTTACAATACGTTACAATATTATAGTGGATATTTTCTTGCTTTAACTAAGGTCCCTGTAACTCATATCCAGAGAACCCTCTTTTCTGACAGTGAGGTACCTGGGAAACAGAATAATCAAAATATTACTTGGTGAACACAAAATCAAAGTTTAGAAGGGAGCATTGTTTTGAGTCAGATCTCATCCAGGCCTGGGAAGCCTGATGACTCATAATTGCCTCACAACAGAGGAGAGTCCGTGTTGGATAAACACGCCCAACTCCCTGTCCCTGACTTCCTTTCCCACACTAGGTTCACCATCGCCAGTCTGAGTACAAGGTCAATCCAGACAAAGCCCCGTACAACAGATCGGGATTTTGCTGATGAAACAATCAGTCTGGTCTCCCTGAGATTGTTTCTAGGTCACTATGAGTCGTATATTGGGTGTTTCCACACCTCTCAACCAAACATTTACTCATACAATCTCTTAATTCATTCTCACTGTTGGTCAAGTCTATCCATGATACGTGTGGATTCCATCTGTTTGATTTTCAGAGGGCAGTCTTATTTTCTGTTTGTCTTTCTGATTGAAATATAGTTGATTCACAATATTATATTAGTTTCAGGCATACAGAATAGTGATTCAATATTTTTATAGATTATACTCTCTTTAAAGTTATTACAAAGTAATGGCTATATTTCCTTGTGCTGTACAATATATCCTTGTTGCTTATCTATTTTATACATAGCAGTGTGTATCTCTTAATCCCACACCCCTGTCTTGCCCTTCCCCTCCTTCCCTCTTCCCACTGGTATCCACTAATTTTCCATATCTGTGAGTCTCCTTTTGTTTTGTTATATACATTCATTTGTTTTAATTTTCTATAGTCCAAATATAAGTGATATGTGTGTGAAAACATACAGTATTTGTCTTTCTCTGTCTGACTTATTTCATAAGCATAATACTTTCTAGGTCCATCCATGTTGTTGCAAATGGCAGAATTTCATTCTTCTTTATGGTTGAGTAGTATTCCATTGTATATATATAACACATCCTCTTTATCCATTGATGGACTTCTGGGTTGCTTCCCTATCTTTGCTATTGTAAATCATGCTACTATGAACATTGGGGTGCATGTATCTTTTCAAATTAATGTTTTTTGTTTTCTTCAGATATATACCCAGCAGTGGAATTGCTGGATCATATGGTAGTTCTATTTTTAGTTTAGTTTTTTTTAAATATTTATTTATTTGGCTGCACTAGGTCTTAGTTGCTGCACGCAGGATCTTCGTTACTGCGTGCAGGATCTTCGTTGAGGCATGCAGGATCTTTTTTTATTTGCGGCATGCAGGCTCTTTAGTTGCGGCATGCAAGCTCTTAGCTGCGGTATGCATGTGGGATCTAGTTCCCTGACTAGGGATCGAACCTGGGCGCCCTGCGTTGGGAGCGTGGAGTCTTAGCCACTAGACCACCAGGGAAGTCCCTATTTTTAGTTTTTTGAGGAACCTCCATACTGTTTTCCACAGTGGCTGCACCAATTTACATTCCCACCAACAGTGAACAAGGGTTCCCTTTTCTCCACACCCTCTCCAGCATTTGTTATTTGTAGACATTTTGATGACAGCCATTCTGGTAGATGTCATCATTTTGATGACAGCCATTCTGGTAGGTAATATCTCATTGTGATTTTGATTTGCATTTCTCTAATAATTAATGATGCTGAGCATCTTTTCATGTGCCTGTTGGCCATCTGTATGTCTTCTTTAGAAAAATGTTTACTCAGGTCTTCTGCCCAGTTTCTAATCGGGTTGTTTGTTTATTACTTCCTTTATTCTAATTTCTTGGGCAATACCTTGTTCTCACCTCCACGAATTACTATGTACCAATTTCACTCTTCTATAATTCTAACAGAACATTTACAATAGCTATTGTTTTCCTCATATAACGTATATACTGTGGAATTGTGGCAAGGAATGGGAGAGAGAAAGCACAAGGAAGAGAGTACATTCTGCAGAGTTGTTTGCAGAGGCCAGTACCTCATTCCTTGAACACTGGGAAGACAGTGTGGTATTGGGAAAGAGCAGTCGACCTGGGTTGGAATCCTGTCCCTACCACCCATTACCTATGAGACCGTGAGTGATTTACTTGATCTGTCTAAGCCATTGCTACTCCAAGTGCGATCTTTAGACTGTCTGGACAAATCTTCAAGGAGATGAGGAAATAGTGCCAGAATACGGAATCATTTATGTCACTAAGCACACTGACTTTTTCTTTCAAAGGAAAACTTTCTCAATGAAGGAAGCTGTGCATTGATTTACATTCTGGCCCAGGCTACTTAGCAATAAAATTGGAAAATAATAAAGCAATAAAATTGGAAAATAATACCAACTTCATAGGGCTATTATTATAAGAACAAAATTAATGGTGATGCATGTAAAGTGCCTGGAATGCTAGGTGTACAATAAATAGTGGTTTGTTTTGTTATTTTGTTGTTGTTATTGTTGCACAATTTGGCACTAACAGCAAACTTTTCCAGCAAGTATAACCCAGCAATAGGCTCACAGAGGAAAGAGAAGCAAGAAGGTGAGGTTTTATATCCTGCCATTCACCTCAGTACTCTGAAGACTCCAAGATTTACCTCTCTAAGCACCTATTTTCTCATCTGTAAATTGGGATAATAGTAGTGCCTACTTCATAGAGTTGTTATGAGAACTAAATTACATATGCTAGGTAACACCGAGAACAATGCCAAACACATAGTAGGTATTCAACAAATATTAGTTTTCTTCCTTCATTTTCACCAGCTTAAAGGATACTTTCAAGAATATTGGCATAATATATAGGGAAAGAGCAACCATATGCAAAAGTTTTCTAAAGGTAACAGCAGCTCCAGAGCTCTAAAATAATTAAAGATGGGAGTAATGACATAGAAAGACCCTGCTGATAAAAACGAAAATAAAAATACCATATTTTCTTTAAATTAATTTGAGAAAAGCAGGAAAATTTGAACTCTGGCTCAATCCAGTCATGTTAGAAGTAGTGAGACTAATGTCTCCTAAAGAGCTCTCCCTTGAACCATGGGCTTCCCTTCCTGACTGAACCGAATGCTCTTATTTTTACATGTTCCCCAAAGTGATGGATCCTTCTCAGCTCCTCAAAGGTCTCTCACCTCCCTTATGCCTTCTTGCTATTGAGTATGTGGTCAGTGGAACTTCTGATGTCTTTACCATATTGCATACAAATGGAAAAAATCAAATTACTACTCTATTATATAATATAACTATCAATTATATACCAACAATTGTGGGTCTGTTAATATAAATGTATAAAAGGTACATTTTATAACAGTTAAATGTATAGGGAATCTAAGCAGTTCAGCTTCAGAATTTATTGCTTAAGTAGTATTTCTTTATCTCACGCCATAAGAAGAGGTGGCATTTGTGTTTTATGTTTTTATTTTCTTTTTGCGGTACGCGGGCCTCTCACTGTTGTGGCCTCTCCCGTTGCGGAGCACAGGCTCCTGACGCGCAGGCTCAGCGGTCATGGCTCACGGGCCCAGCCGCTCCGCGGCACGTGGGATCCTCCCGGACCGGGGCACGAACCCGCGTCCCCTGCATCGGCAGGCGGACTGTCAACCACTGCACCACCTGGGAAGCCCTGTGTTTTATTTTTTAATTGGCTAGGTTTCAGTTATTGGAAGCCAAATGAATGAATAAGCTGTTGACATAACTCAACATGAAAGGCTCTCTGCATTAAGAGGAGAGTATGTCTCACCTCCCTTATCCAGTCACCTCTTGCTTTTGCTTAATTTTATTATTTGTGATCTTTTAGGAGAAAGACAAAATTGAGGTTTGAATATAACTAAGATGGACTCTTGAATGGTTTAAAAATAATCACTGAAGAGATTCAGATTTGCTACCCTTTGTGATTATGCATAATCCTTTAAAAATAATGTTTCCAATCCAGAAACAGATCCAAGTTACAGGGATTTGCAACAAAAAGACAATAGTTTGCTCATAGGGCTCTGTCACATCCCAGTTGAGTAGCTTTGGGCAAGTTACTTAACCATGCCAGGCCTCAGTTTCCTCACTTGCAAAATACAAAAAGGCAATAGTTTTAACTTCTAGGGTTATTGCGAAAATTAAATGATTTAACATGCATAAAACACTTTAGGACAGAACTTGGCACCTAGCAAGTAGTAATACTCAAGAAGTATCAGTTATTCTTATGATTACTTTAAGAAGATTAAATAGATAACCCTAGTTTCTTCAAATCCACATTCTCCTTGTTTACTACCAATAAACATATAGTTAGTAATAAACCAAGAGCCTGACCTAATCATCCTCCTGTCACAAAATGTGTGCAATTTGTACTGTATGCAAAGTATTGTCATACAGTTGTCATCATATAAAGGTACTAAGACATCCTCAGCGTTTGTGCCCATTCGGTCTTCATATCAGTCACCCATGGCCTCGTCATTTGTTTTGGGAACAATTGGCTGGACTCTTTTTTTTTAGCTGCTCCACACAGCATGTGGGATCTTAGTTCCCCAACCAGGGATCGAACTCCGGCCCTGGGCAGTGAGAGCACGGAGTCCTAACCACTGGACCACCAGAGAATTCCCAAATTGGCTGGACTCTTGGTCTTTGTTATTTGTTGAATTGTGCCCTCCATAAAAGGTATGCTGAAATCTTAACCCCAGTACCCCAGAATGTGACCTTATTTGGAAATAGGGTTATTGCAGATATAATTAGTTATATTTTCATTCTGGAGTAGGGTGGCTTCTTTAATCCAATATGACTTGTGTCTTTATAAGAAGAGAAGAAACACAAAGACAAGATGCCCATATGAAGATGGAAAGAGGGATTGGAGTGATATTGCCACAGGCCAAGGAACACCTGAGGCTACCAGAAGCTGGAAAAGACAAGGAAGGATCTTCCACTTGAGGCTTTGGAAGAAGTAGGGCCTGCTGACACCTTGATTTTGAACTCTTATCCTCCAGAGTTGTGATAATTACCCAGTTTGTGGTAATTTGTTACAGTAGCCCTAGGAAATGAATACAGGCTCCTAGACCAGAAGCTGGCACTGAGAGACAAGCCTCAGGTCAACCACAGGGAAGCACTGCTCCTTGACTACAAGGACCCAAGTTGTCTACAAAACTGGTTTCTATATGAAGGATCCTCCATGTGACGACTTTGGGGCCTGGTAAACCAGGTGCTTGCAAAGTTAGGTTAGCCCTTTGAGACTAGAAAGGACAGAGTGAGGTCCATGGGCCTCATCAGAGGGGATTTCCCTGACCATACCACCTAAAGTGCACCTTTTCCTCCCTTGTTCTTTATCCTCTTACCCTGCTTTTCTTCATAGCACCAGCTAACATATTTCATCCTCATTTGTTTACTTACTCTCTAGCTTCCCAAGTACCACCTTCAGCACTAAAATGGAAACTCTATGAGAACAAGGACCACAGGTGATATTTTTCAGATTTTTTTTTCCGTCCCCTGTATTTTGCAAGTTGTTTTTGCCTTTTTGATAAGGCAAAGGGTATTAAAAGCTACAAGCTTTCTCTAAAGTTTGTTCACTGCTTGTCTCCAGCATATACTAGATACTCAGTGAATAGTCATTGAATGAATGATTGAATAAGTGATGTTATGTTTCTTTTATTCTTTATGTTTAATTCACCTCCCCATCCACCCCCAACGGTATTCAGCAACTTCTTTCTGGAAATGATTGCCTTTCTCAGCCATGCTGAAGAAGACCTGGGAAAAGGATTTGACCATGCCTTGGCCATACTTTCGAAGGTGGACATCCCCACCACCATTCTCGAAGGGTTCTGTATAGCCAGCTTTTATCACATTCCTGGAATCTTGGTTAAATATTGGGTTTGCTCTACTGTACTAAATGTTTCCTTATCATCATATGCTCAAACCTCAAGCCTCCTTTGGAGAGAGGCATAAGAGGACATTGGCAGACTCCAGTATATTTAAATGCGTTAATGGGGCATTGCTAGCTATTGTTTTATTCATTAAGTTCTGGAAGATCATCAAATATTGTAAATTTGGATCTAGATGCTGACTGTTTATTTTAAGAAAACCTATAGAATATCCTCAGTAATAAAAAACAAAGAAACCTAAAACTCAGGGTAAGTGTAACACATGGGGCATGGCTAAGTCCCTAAGGAGTCCCAAAAGGACAGCCATTCAGTTTTTTTTTTTTAATATTTATTTATATGGTTGCACTGGGTCTTACTTGCAGCAGGCAGGCTCCTTAGTTGCAAATTGCTGGCTCCTTAATTGCGGCGTGCGAACTCTTAGTTGCAGCACGCATGTGGGGTCTAGTTCCCTGACCAGGGATCGAACCCGGGCCCTGTGCATTGGGAGTGTGCAGTCCTAACCACTGCACCACCAGGGAAGTCCCTGACCATTCAGTTTTATCATAAATCCTGAAGTCCTCCACTTTTGCCATCCATAGAACAACTGTTCCTGAATACAGGAGCACCGGCACATGAATGAACAAATGACTTCAATTTGTCCTCAGCTGGCCAGAACCCCTCGCCAGTCGAGCCAACCCGATAGTAACAAAAGGAACTTGTCCTGAATTTCCCTGAGAGCCAACAGCACTAAGAACTGTTAATCCAGGAGAACAAAATCCCCAAGTGTTGGCATCTACTCGCCAACCACATTGCCCAGCAGCTTAGAGCCAAGGACAGGAACAGGCAATGCTTGTCAGCTGTTCCAGGGAAAGGCTCCAAAATGATCTCTTTCACCTTTGCTTAAGTTCAACCCATATTGCTGAAGAAGATCCATCACCTTTCTAGCGGCATAAGATAGATCTCCAGACTGGCAAGCACCACTGCACCACGGTTGTTACACTGTCACACCGTTACTACTTCAGCTCTCACAGGACTAACAAGAAAATCCATGTAACTGGGAGATGAGGAACAAAGATTAGGATAATACAAGATTCAGATTGTCTTCTCTAATGTGCAGGATTTCAAAATTGGGCTTCTACATACGGAAACTATGTGTGTCTAGAGCCTTAAAATTCATGCAAATTCCTCTAAAATGGTCACTGATGAGATCATCTGTAAAAATGTGGAATCTGGGTTAGATGACCTCTAGAGCCCCTTCCAGCTCTAACCTCTGTGAGTCTCACCATCTCTGTGTTCTAATATGGTCTTATTTTGCTTATTAAGCATTTAGAAAAATAATAACTGAGAAAGTCAAAATTAGCAAATCTTATGTTATGAAATGCATATACATAATTTTATTTCATTAGAAGCAGAAGAAACTGTTTACACTCTAAACTCCAAAGTTGTCATTCTGCTCAGTGCTACTCATCTCTTCATTGAGCTTGCCAATCACCTATGCAGAACAAGAATCATTTAATTTTAATCCAAATCCATTTTATTTTATATAAAGGAGATTTGTTTTTCAAGATTTGCTTCAGTCCTTTAAAAGGATAATCCCCTATATTTATATAGCACTGTTAACTTTCAAAGCGTATTCTATTGTCTGTCTAGAGTGTGAGCTCCATGAGAGCACTGCTGTCCAGCACACAGTATGTGTCCAATAAGTATCAGTTGAAATGAATGAATGTGATACAACAGCTCCGTGAGTGGACAGGGATCTTATCGCTAAGTGCATATCTGACAGATGTGGGTATGGGAGCCAGGTCAGGAGCCAGGTCAGGAAACTCGCCAAAGTCACCCAGGGGCCAAATGTTAACCTTGAGTGGATCCTGACTTGTATTAAAAAAAGCTATAGGGCTTCCCTGGTGGCGCAGTGGTTGAGAGTCCACCTGCCGATGCAGGGGACACAGGTTCGTGCACCGGTCCGGGAGGAACCCACATGCCGCGGAGCGGCTGGGCCCGTGAGCCATGGCCACTGAGCCTGCGCGTCTGGAGCCTGTGCTCCGCAACGGGAGAGGCCACAACAGTGAGAGGCCCGCGTATCACAAAAAAAAAAAAAAAAAAAAAAAAAAAAAGGCTATAAAAGATGGTCATGAAGCAAATGGAGAATTTTTAATATAGAATAGATATTAGATAGCATTATGAGACTATTACTTTTCTTAGATGATAATGGTGCTGTGATTGTTTAGGATAATGTCCTTATTCTCAGGAGATACATATTGCAATAGCAATATCTTGAGGCAGTATCGTGATATCTGAAATTAACTTTCTATTGGTTCAGCAAGAAAAAAAAGATAAAGCAAATATTGCAAAATGTTAATATTTACTAAACCTATGTGGAGAGCAAATGGATGTTCTTGGAACTACTCTTTCAAAATCTTCATTAAAAGTTGGGAGGGAAAGGCAATGAAAGAAACCTCAGTGCAGAGGCGGTGGGGAAGGGACTTCCCTGGTGGCCCAGTGGCTAAGGCTCTGAGGTCCCAATGCAGGGGGCCCTGGTTCGATCCCTGGTCAGGGAACTAGATCCCACATGCCCCAGCTAAGAGTTCGCATGCTGCAACTAAAGATCCCACGTGCTGCTACGAAGACCCAGTGCAGCCAAATAAATAAATAAATATTAAGAAAAGAAAAAAAAAAAGAAACCACAGGGGGAAATGGTATATGTGACAACACAAAAACTTTAATCCTCTCTAATTATGGCTTATTTGGGTATTAGGACTGTACTGGACTATTTTCTTTTCATATTTTTCTAAGTTTCCCATATGAGCAGATACTATATCATAAAATATATTAAAATTTAAGTCATGTAGCAACTAGGAGATGAATCTCCTATACCTTTCTAGAAGCACAGTGGGGCAGACTGTATCTTCCAAAGATGGCTCTACCTATACATTTATCCCATCCTACATGCTTGTCTTACAATGAGCCTGACACTTCTCCCAAAGAGAGGTGGGATCTCTGTTCCCTCCTTATGAACCTGAACAGGGACCTGTGACTGCCTCAAGCACTGGAGTTTGGCAGAATGCCACTAAATATGTGACTTTGAAGCCCAGGCCACACGAAAGATACAATTCTCCATCTCTTTCTCCTCGTCTCTTGGGATACTTGCCCTTAGCACTCAGCCATCACGTATGAGGAAATCCAGCCCACATAGAGGGAGGGGTCCAGTGAAGATACCCTGGCTGACAGCCGCAGCCAGCCCCCAGCCGTGAGCAAGCATCAATCGCTGTCATACAGTACGAGTGGATGATCCTTCAGACGATTCCAGCCCGCAGCCTTGGAGTTTTCCAGTTGATGCCCCAGATATTGTGGATCAGAAACCATTCTATACCTGGTCTGAATTTCTGACCACAGAAAGAGTGAGAAATAATACATTATATAACGCATGATTATTGTGCTTCAAGGCACCATGTTCTGGGGTAACTTTTTGCAGTCATAGTAAAAGTGAAATCCTCTGACATGGAAAGTGTGTTTGTTATTGATTTAGAAAATTGAGTGTCACTGGGGGAGAAGAATTGAAATGCATTGTAAGTTATCATTAATCTCCCCAGCCATCAGTTAGAGACAGTCTCTCTTCAGAAAGAAGCATTTAAATGTTGAAAATGAACGTTACTGCAGAGAAGCTCCAAAAAGCATCTTTGGAACTTGGACTACTGAGATTGTCCCTGTTGCCTACAATGCATCACGTATCAGTTTATTTGTTTCACAAATGTGCTCTTTGAAAAAAACCAAACTGCAATAAAAAGCCCAGTTTTTAATAGTCTTAGTCTTTCTTCTATCAGAACACAAGTTAAACTTTCATGAAAAATCTATAATTGTTTATATATATTTAGAGAGTGAACAACAGGGCCACCCTAAAATTTCTTAGTGACCCAGAGGCATTTTACTATACTCAAGCAAGATGTTAGGTTTGCTGTTTTGTAAAAGATATATATCTCCATATTTATATCTATCTGCCTAACTAGATAGATTTTTTATGGTGGCCTGCTGCTTTCTACAATGCTATTTGTCATACATGGAAAAGTAAAAACAAGTTGGTGCAGTAGCATACAATATTACCCATGTTTTCCATATATGTAAAAGCCCCAGAGAACAATTTCTTTCCATTCAGAGAGATCAGGCTATACAAGATCTGCTTGGCCATGCAGGACAAATTCTTTTCTTCATTTCTGTCCACTAACGCAGGTCAGTTCTCAATAGTTCAAGAAAGCTATCTAGCCTCCAAAGAACAGTACAAGTAGCTGCAAAGGCAAAGGATCCATGGCCATTTTTTGAACTCAAATGTTTTTATTTCATTTATCATTTTTAAAATGTTCATCGTGATGGTGAGCCTCCTACTTGAGTCACTTATTAAAACTCACAGGAAAAAAAAGAAAAAAGAAAACTCATAGGAGGGTAAATTTAATAACCAAGAAAAATTATCTATTTCAAAACCATGGGATAAAACTCTTACAAAGTGGGCTTCCCTGGTGGCGCAGTGGTTAAGAGTCCGCCTGCCGATGAAGGGGACATGGGTTCGTGCCCCGGTCCGGGAAGATCCCACATGCCGCGGAGCGGCTGGGTCCGTGAGCCATGGCCGCTGAGCCTGCGTGTCAGGAGCCTGTGCTCCACAACGGGAGAGGCCTCAACAGCGAGAGGCCCGTGTACCACGAAAAACAAACAAACAAACAAAAACTCTTACAAAGTATGTACTTAACTCAGAATTGCCATCTTTAGCAGTATCATCAAAAAAGAAATTATATACGTGTCGTTCTTCTAATTAGGAATAACACTTCATTAGAAGTTATATATGTGCTTAAACTCCTCCTCCAACTGCACCAGCCTATAATCTGTCTATTCCATTCATGGGGCTATCTTGTTTTATGTGCGTGTAGGTAGTGGATAACAGCTTTCTAAATGAATGAATGCAAATATTCTACCTTCGTATAGTGCATGCCATTAAGTCCTAAACCCCTGTATTCCATTCTCTATCACTTCCGTTACACAAAATGCGGCGCCATTGCTGTATAAGCTGCTTGTGCTCAAGTGAGTTGCTTCAACAGCTTTCTCCAAACTCACAGGCAGGTTCTGCTTCTCTTTTCTGGACCCTCAGGGAATCTTTCCAGGATGCCTCCCTTCTACCCTACTAAGCTGACTTCTTCTCTCTTGCTAACTCTGCTTATAGCCCCTTTGTTTCACACTCAACACTCACCCATCAGCCTGATCCCTCTGAAAGTTGAAAGATGCTTCAGACTCCTTTCCTGGGTGCTCTCCCTGGACTCCTTATCCTGCAGCCTGCCTCACTTCTCCACCCAGCCCCAGCCTAGGAGGGAAGTTCAGACAGCTTGGACTTGGTGGTAAAGGTGATCTGACTACAGTGAACATTGACTTCAAGGATGACCAGCCTGGTCAGCCAAGTGTCTTCTTCACCACTCCCCTCACCACTCAATTAAAGGAAAAGATCTTCTCAGGAAGGCAAAGAATAAAGCAGCACCTCAATGGCACATGAGCTTAGTTTAGTGTCTAGCACTGTATTTTGCATAAATACTCGTGGTCATGGCAGATTTTGGTAGTGACAATCCTTGCTGCCTGTACCTTTATAATCTTAAACGAATCTAAACTTCTCTTTAGGGAAACCCACACACAGTTTCCTTCTCCAGTTACTTCATAGGGCAGTCAAGGTGGGGCAAGAAGCCACAAAGCCGTGTCTAACAAATGAAAGCAATATTTATATTACAGGCTTGGTCTTTCATAATGGAAGGGAGGCTGCTTGCTGAGTAATGGTGCTCAGGTCGGACTTCCTGCCACCAGCTGGGTGTCCACATAGGGTGAATGCAGACAAGCGGCTTGGGTTTTACACCCATCATCACTGGGCCCTGGTTGCCCAATAACAGGAAGATGACTGGTGAGTCTGTATAATTGCTTTACATCTGTGTTCAGTGAATGGCACCATCAACCCTCAAGTTACCCAAAAGCTAGAAACCTGGTTGTCATCCTGAACACTGACTCTGTCTCGCAACGCACAACCAATTCATTTTACCAAATCCTGAAGATTTCACTACCTAACTCCCCTTCAAATCCACCCCCTCTCTGTGTTAATGCCTCTGGCTACTGACTTAATTCATGTCCTCATCATTCATCATCAGAGCTACTGAAATTAGAAACAACTGGTCTCCTTGTGTTTGGCCTCAGCACCTCTAAACCCATGTCTTCTGGCAGAGTGATCTTTCTAAATTACTAACATGATCAGGTTTCACAGCCCTCTCCACCAAGCTTAAAACATTTCAGTGACACCCCATTGCTTTAGGCTGAAGTTCAAACACCTTAGCATGGCAGACCATCCCCTGCCTCCCCACAGGCCCTTCATTCCGGCTATATCCATCTAATTTCAGTTTCCTGATCATATCACACTCTTTCCCCGTTCGGTGCTTTTCCGTGCCATTCCTTCAGCCCGAAATGGTTATCCTTCACTAGTTACCTCCGCTCCCGCTGCTTCGGCATTCACCTATTCATGAACTGTTTACTGAGGCTTACTACGCGCCAGATACTAATTTAGGGGCTGAGCATCAGTGAATAATACAGACAAAACTTCCTGACCTACAAAATTTGTACTCTAGTGGTGGTGATGGTAGTGGCGGGAGGGGACAGACAAGGAGCAAAATAAATAAGTAAATTATATAACAGACTAGGAGGGGTAAGTGCTACGGAGAAAAATGAAGCAGGGAAGAAGGATGTGGGCGGGGTGCCGGAGAAGGTGTGGAGGTTATTGCAATTTCCAATGGAATGGTCAGGGAAGGCTTCACTGAGAAGGGACATTTGAGCAAAGACTTAAGGAAGTGAAGGAGCCAGCCAGGTGAGTATTCGGGGGAAAAGTATTAAGGGATAAGTGAAGAGTGAGGGCAAAGATCCTGAGGCAGGGGCAGCCCTCAAACATGGGGGGAACTGGAAGGAGACCAGTGTGGTCTGGGGAGAGTGAGCGAGGGGGAGACGAGTGAAGGTCAAAGTGGGAAAGATAAGGGGAGACCTTGTAAACCAACGCAAAGTTTTATTCTAAGTGAGATGAGGAGTTTATTGGAGGGTCTGAACAGGGAAGTTACATATTAGAAGGATCCCTCTGGTTGCTGAGTTGAGAACAGGCTGTAGGCAGACAAGGATGGAAGCAGGAGACCTGTTAGGAGATTGCTGCAGAAATCCAAGCAAGAACCGCTAGTGGCTTGGCCCAGCGTGGGGGCAGTGGAGGCCGTGAGGCATGGCTGAATTCTGGATGTAGCTTAAAGGTAGGTCTGATGGAATTTGCCGATGGATTGGATGTGGGATATGAGAAAAAGAACGGTGACAGGGATGTCATCAAAGGTTTTAGTCTGAGCAGCTCTAAGGATGGAGTTGGCATTAACTGAGATAGGGCTACTTGGAGGAGCAGGTTTGGGGGGAATATCGGTAGTTCTGATTTGGGTTTGAAAAGTCTGAGATACTTTAAGATTCACCTTGAGTGTCTTCTCCTGAAAGCCTTCTCAGTTCTCTCCCCTCACCTAGAATATACACATTTCTAACTCTGTTCCTAATTGCTGTCATAGCCTTCAGTGCACAAAGCAGCCCTTTTAACATGAATGTTTTCGATTAAGCATGTATTGACTCAGACTAAAAAACAAACCAGTAAGTTCTGTTCTGGCAGTGAAGGAGTCGTTGAAATGGAACTTGCCCTTCTGGCATAAACAACTAGAAAACTGGACAAAACCTATGAAACGACTGTATTCAGATATCGGGACAAGAGGCAGCGAAGAATGTGCTCCCAGAGATAAGAGAAACAAATAAGGTGAGCCCTAGGAGAGCTCTAGCTTTCTGCCCGAAGGCAATTTTTAAACTGCTCTGCAGGGGTTGGGAACCCAGTTAAAACCCATGAGATCCTGCTGAATTAAAGAGACAAAACTGGCGTTGTGTATATGGGGTGGAGGAGGGGGTGGTGCCAAGGGAATCTGCAAGGCAGAGGATTAAAGAGGAAGACACTATATAAAGGAAGTGCTTCACAAACATCATATGACGTCACTGATATGCGGGATCTAAAAAAATATGATACAAATGTACTTATTTATAAAACAGAAACAGACTCACAAAGAAAACAAACTTACGGTGACCGAAGGGGAAAGGTGAGGGGGCGGGGTAGGGGGGAGGGATAAATTGGGAATTTGGGATTGACATATACACACTTCTACCTACTGTATAGCACAGGGAACTCTGCTCCATATTCTGTAATAACCTAAATGAGAAAAGAATTTGAAAAAGAACAGACATATGTATATGTATAACTGAATCACTTTGCTGTACACCTGAAACTAACACAACATTATAAATCAACTACAGTCCAATATAAAATAAAAATTAAAAATTAAAAAAAAAAGAAAGTGCTTCAGAAATCTGCATGAGGATTCCCTTGAGACTTTGTGTGAATGTTAACCTGAGCACATGTTGGATGAAACCCCCAAGGCCTAACAAAGAGCAACTGATGGGAAATCTATAAGCTAAACAATTCCCAAAGCTGACACAGGGCTGGGAGACCTGAGTTCTTACTGTGCAGAGTGGAGAGCACTTGTTGAACCCTTGGGGTACAGAGTAAGGACCTCAGAAGTGTCGTGTCTTAGTAGAAGAGCTAAACTGGCCCATAGTAAAGACCTCAAAATGAGGCTCTAATAATTCAAAAAGGTCAGCCTGATTTGCAAGTAACTCAATTGCCCAACAAAACAGACTTTAACTCTCTTTAAAGGAAGACAAGAAAAATCCCATCGCTCAACAACGTTTACAATGTCAGGAATTTAAAATAGCAACAAAACAATGAAATATTTATGAATATATCCTATGTGTGTTGGAACTGGCTCGCACGACAGGTGATTCTGTCATCTCTTTTGAACTCTACATTGGGTGACATCATGTTGAGAGCTTGAAGCTGGTCATGGTGTGAGTATTTACACTGCAGAAATTGGCAAACAGAACAAATTAGGACTTTATGACCTCCCACCTTGCCCCAAGATTTGGCTCACCAGCAGATGGCTATATAAACTTAACAAAATATGGAATGACCTCTAAGGCAAAACACTGCTGAGGGAAGTTAAAGGAGACCTAAATAAACAAAAAGATATCATTTGTTCTTGGATTTGAAGACTCAACATTAATATGTCAATTTGTCTAAATTACAGAGTCAGCGGAATCCTAGTTAAAATCCCAACAGACAGGCTGATACTGAAACTTATGAGGAAAGGCAAAGTCTTAGAATGAACCAAAAGTTGAAAAAGACATAAGTTGGAAGACTTATATTCCATGATTGTAATATTTACTATAAAGTTAAATTCATTAAGACAGTGTGGTATTGGTATATGATAAGATATACAGATCAATGAAACAGAATAGAGACTAGAAATTCACCTAGATATATATAGCTAATCGATTTCTTGGAGTTAGACATTCTATGACTACTTTATTTAGACTTCATAATGGTTGTTTTGGGCATTTGTTAATACTTCTGGAAAAAAACCTCTAAGCAAAAGTTATCATGACTATGTTTCATGGCATAGAGATTTGGACTTTAGTCACCCATTTGTCCTGTGCTGGAATCGACTCAGAACTGTTTTCTAAAGTGATTTATAAGTCCTTATACCTAGTATATAACATGATGCCTGTCACATAGTAAGTGCTTAATAAATACTTGTTGAGCTTAGTTCCTGAATGGTGGAAGGAGACCAGAGGAAACCAAATCTCTCCTCCAACTAGTGGGGAAAATATATTGTACTCAGTTTCTTGTGACCTCTTCAACACATCAAGCAGTTGTCAATAAATATATATGTTATAATCCAAAAAAGAAACCAAAATTGTTTTCTAAAATAAAATGTGTTCTACCTATGAACAGTCCTTTGGCCCTTCTTTGTACATTAGGCTTTTGTTCAGTCAAATGACCTATCTCAATTAAAGTATGTTCTTTTTTGGCTGTGCCATGCGGCATGCAGATCTCCCCTGCCCAGGGATCGAACCCATGCACCCAGCACTGGAGGCTCAGAGTCTTAACCACTGGGCCACCAGGGAGGTCCATAATTAAAGTATGCTCTTAATCAGCAACATAAAATGACTCTCATTCATTCAGACAATATTTATTGAACAACTACTATCTGCCAGGCTCTTCAGATACGATTTGGGAGTATAACCTCCAAGACTACGTATCAAAAGTTTGGCTGCAAGAATAGTATCTATGAGGGATAGTCTGAAAAATACATGGTCAATTCATTTCCCTACTTAATCTAAAATTATTCTTTCATTTAAGCCAGACTTTCAAATTGATATACACCTTTGCCCTTTCACAGAGACCCATGCACTAGCGTTGTGCTCTATGGCCTAAAGCAAGCAGTGTTATAAAACATAATCATAGTTTAGTTAGGGTCATTGGGTTCCATGGAGCATAGACCCACTGAAATTTCCTCAAAACTATATTGAAATAATATGGCTCTTTGGCTGCCCCTGAGTTATTATGAAGTCAGGCTGTGGGCTAAAGTTCCCATCTTTATTTTCTTGGGCATGATGGCAATAAATCCTGAATATCTGAGTTTATCCACATGAACATTTGTTATCTGCAACTCAGAAAACCTATATAACACATGTAGTTTTATAATAAAAATATTCCACAAAGCAAGTGCTTACTATTCTGCCTGGATTAGATATTGTCATCAGCTCTGGGTCCCAGGAGCTCTTCTTCCTAATAATCTCATCCAGTTCTAGGGCCCAACCATTTCTCCTTAGCTCTGAAATCCAACTCATATCAAACCACATGCTTGATATCTCCACTTGGTTACCTAATGGGCATATTAAAATGTAACGTGGGCTTCCCTAGTGGCACAGTGGTTGAGAGTCTGCCTGCCGATGCAGGAGACACGGGTTCGTGCCCTGGTTCGGGAAGATCCCACATGCCACGGAGCGGCTGGGCCCATGAGCCATGGCCGCTGAACCTGCGCGTCCGGAGCCTGTGCTCTGCAACGGGAGAGGCCACACAGTGAGAGGTCCATGTACCACAAAAACAACAACAACAACAACAAAAAAAAAAAAGTATAAAATGTGACGTGATCTGAAATGGAACTCTTGGTTCCCCTCGCTTAATTCACTCCTCAGGCCTTCTTATCTCTGTAAGTGGCATCAGCATCAAATTCTTCCCCAAAGCCAGGTGTGTTCTTCATCCTCACATTCCCACACACTCCACATCTGATTGACAGGTTTCATTTGAGGCACTGCTAGAGCTTCTTCACTGGTCTTCTTGATTCAGGGGCAGAAGCCCCTGCCCTTCTCTACTCTGCTTTCTACACAGAGAGATGTTCTCAGAGGAGAAATCTCATCATACCAACTCCCACTTAAAACCAACCAGTGACCTCCCAATGCTCTTAAAATAAAACCCCTTTTCTTACCCTCTCTCTGTGCTGCAGGCAGAGAAATCTTTCCACCATAGACGGATCGTGTCTCTTTACCCCTCTCCCATGAGCGGAATACCCTCTAATGCTTCTTTTGTTTTAGGATGAAGACCAGATTCCCTAAAAAGCCAAGTCAATCCCTCTGGCCCTCTCCGTCCCCGCAGCCGCAGTGCCACTAGACTTTGGTTTCTCTGCTCCAATCTCAGCGGCCCTGTTTTCATCCCAGATCCTCTTCTGCCGTAGGGTCTTTGTGTGAGAAGGCTCTGCTTGGCCCACTTTACACTTTTACTCAACTTCACTTCCTCAGGGAAGACTTCCCCACCTCCGGACTGGGTTGGATCCTCTCACACAGACTTTCCTTCACAAGGTTTGTCTCGATCACTACCCTACAAGCTACGTGAGTGATTACTGGGTTAATACCTGTCTCTCCCGCAGGAGGGCCCAGCTTCTCTCTCCTGCCTGCCCTTCATCACTATCACTTGTCTGCCCAGGAAGCAGAAGCCAAGACACCTTAGACTCTAGGGCTTGGAGTGAGAGGGGAGAGAGATGAGGATGAAAGCAGGGCTGGGGAAGCAGAGCCTGAGACAGGCTCACGATTTATTGAGGGGTTGTTTTCAGGAAAGACCTGTAAGGGAGAAAGAGAGGCAAAATAGGTAAGGGGAGGGCAAGCTTCAAGCAGGTTAAGTTCTAACTCAGCTGAAGGCTGTGGTCTCAGGCAAAGGCTAACAGAGGGGCACTCCGGAACATAACCTGCCCTGAGGCACGGGGGCAGCTTTTGTACCCCCATATCAGTTCAGTCAGTGGCTGGAGCTGCCCCCTCCTCTTGGGGAAAAGGGTTTGTAACTTCCCAACAGGCAGCTCTTGCCAGCCAAGGGCATTTCTCCTGAGAAGCTGAGGAAAGAGGAGCAGCTGTGACATGTTAGCCGCCAGCACTCAGTGGCTGGGATGGGACCAGGGCAGGCATCACCACATCCACTAGAGCGGCAGTTCAGATTTCTTCTTTATAAAATGTGTATGGAAGAATTCTGATGACAAAAGAAAAGTGAAGGAGTAAGTGGAGGTAGAGGGGAGTTCTACTGGAAATCTTTTCTTTCTGTCTCTTATGTTTTGTTTTTTAGACTCAGCCTATCAGAGGCACTGCCCTAGAGTCAGACTTGAGAGTTAATGAAACAAAGAAGGGATCCTTCCTAGTTGTGACAAGATTACAGTCACGATCACCCCCAGTGTCACAAGTGTCAGGATGGTGGCCGTGGTGTCCGCTGTCCAGTGTGGGCAGTGTCAGCGGTGCAAGCAGCAGTGGACTGGGGCTTTCTGTTCCTGTCTGCTCCGGGTCTGACTTTCCAGTCCTAGCGCCTCTCTGATCTATCCAGTATCTTTTCAGTGTATTTGCCACTCTAACCTGCTAGAATTGGTTTCTGCTGCTTACAACCAAGCTCCCTGAAGCACACCTTCTCAGGGCCGTGCTGCACAGCCCCCAACTCCCCCATCCTCATGACTACGGAGAGGATGGGCCTGACGCCAGCGGCCTGGTCCCTGACTCCTGTCACCAGGCCATGGCCACAGTGGCGGTGGGGGTGTGTGTGTGTGTTTCACAGCCTGCTGGAGCTCTGAGGGCAGGTAGGGGGCAAGGGAAGGGTAGGGTTCTGCCTTTGGATCAGAGCATTTATGGACTCAGAACATGAGGAGATTTGTGGAGCAAAGACTTTGTCTTGGTCTGACAAAGCAGGCTTCCAACACTACCCAGGGCCACCTGGGTGGAGACGGACACTGCCCACACATACCCTCTGAAGAGGGGGTGTGACTCCTAAGCCCTTCCCCATCCAGCTGCTCATGACGAGCATGTCAAGAGCTTAGTGTCATCACCCGTGGCCCCAGCTCCCTATAAAGCAGGAGCCATCTCCTGGAGGACTCAGACTTTCACTCCACCTCAGAAGTCTGTCCCCAACACTGCCAAGTACCCACCAACTCTGCCGTAGTTCCAGTTTATCTTGACCCGGCCCAGACTCTCACTGTTGAGAGTGAATGATTTCTCCAGCAGAGGATGGGGCCAACCCGTGCCTATCTTTCTCCAAATCTGGCAGGAGTAGGGGGTGGATATCCTTTTCAGAAAGGGACATTTGTCTCAGTTTTCCGCTTGATGACATCCCCCCTTGCGGCACCACTTCTGGCATTTGTGCCTGGGGTCATCTGAGGATCACTGCACATTCCCCAGTCCCAAATGTCCCTGGAATATGTGATCTCTGGGCTTCATCTCCAACCTTCTGTGTTTATATACCCTCGGCTGGCTCGTGCCTAATGGTAAGAGATACTGTCAGCAAGACAGTGCACTTAATTCTCCGGCTATCCTCATCGACTAGTGTCAACCTGTTTATCCTCCAAGGACTCTGATGGCCAGCATTTCAGGCACTCCCAGCCACCTCCTCTTTTGGCAGCTCCTATCCAAGCCTTTGCACTATTGCGCAGCATCTGTAGTCGGCCAAATGGAAGTTATGAATCAGATGATAATGTGTTACCATTCCTTGGTGGTAAGGAACAAAAACCTGCTTCAGCAAGTCAGACAAAAGGAGATGTGTGTTGAAACACTCTCGGGTAGCTCACAGAGTAGACAGGAGGCTGGACACCCAGTCTTGAAATGGGACAGGAACCAACAGAAACTGGTCAGCTGCTTTACCTGAGAGTTACCGAGGCGACAGGTGTGCTCCAAGTGTTCATTGCTGATGATGCCTGGCTCTGGTCAAGAGCCGCAGTCTCATGGGAATTCCCTGGCGGTCCAGTGGTTAGGACTCCGAGCTCTCACTGCCGAGGGCCCGGGTTCGATCCCTGGTTGGGGAACTGGGACCCCGCAAGCCGTGCAGGGCAGCCCCCCACCCCACACCCCCCGCCCAAAAAAGTTACAGTTTCAGGAGAGAGTCTGAACAGCCTGGACCGCGTCACGTGCCCACCCTTCGGCTGTGCGGGAAAGTCCCTTGGTTTACTTTCCTACCAAGAGCGCACACAGGAGAGAGGCTTAACTCCACACACAAACACTGGGGTGATATTTCCAATAACGGGGAAGTGAACGCTGGGCAATTAAAAAAGCAAATGGCTGCTATACGTACCTCTGTTGCTGTATGTTCTACCAGCCACGTGACTAATCAACCCACCTCACCACTGCGGAAACCACACGGGGGAAACTCTCCCCCCCTCCTCCACCCAGCCTGCTTTATAATCAGATGGTTTCCGCCTCAGCGACTTTCACATCAGGCTCCGCGGACCTGAGTGCAGGACAGGATGCGCAGAAGTGCCTCCAGGGTGCCCTCTGCGGGCCGAGGGCCGTGTAACTTCCTGGAGGACAAGACCGCAGTAGAGGTTACCGAATGAATGAATTCAACCAGCCTGAGCCCCAGGTAATGACACCCAAGTGGGTGACGATGACTCTCCTCATAGCGTATATACAGCATCATTCTCTCTGGCACCTGGAGAAAGTGCGTGGGGACTTCACATACCTTAGAGGTGATCAGTCCAGTGGCCTTCTGACTTGAATGGTCTCTTGCTACCCCCTTTCCCTGCTCTCTGCTCCATTCACAGCCACCCTCTGTCATTAGCCTTCCCACCCCGCCACCAATGATCCACCTTAAGGACCATCCACCCAGGACAGAGCAATGCTGAGCCTTCCAGAAAGGCTCAGAGGGAGGTGTCACTGTGGTTAGAGCATCCTACCAGGTGGCAGGGGAAATCCCGGCCCTGTTCTACTCCTGTGGTGGGGAGTATATGTCTGTATTCACTGAGCAAACCGAACTGTTCCCTTCTTCAATGTAAGAAGTCCACAGGCCCATTCAAATTCATTCCACAAATATTTATTCAGCATTTAGTACATGCCAGGCGCTGGTGACACAATGTTGAGTTTTAGGCTTGTGGGGAAGGAGACACTAATCAACTGAATGGGCACAAAGGAATTAAACTGTGATGTTTGCCGTGAGAAGGAAGCACACAAAGTTTAGATTAGATCGCAGAGGGACCTGTTATCTGAAGAAGTGATGTCTGAGCTGCCATCTGAAGGGTGAATGGAATTAGGTAGATAGAGGGGGCTCATGAGGAAGACGGTGCTCGGCAGAAGGGACGGAGAAGCACAAGAAGGCAAGAGCGAGCTTGTCTAGTCTGGAGAATGGAAGGAAGATCTGTGTGCGGATGTGAGAGAGTCAGGAGGAGCGGGCACCAGATGAGGCAGGTGCCAGGCCACGCGGGGCCCTGGTTTGCAGCAGGGAGCTTGGTCTTTCTCCATTTAAGCAACCTTAAATGGTTTAAGCAGGCTGCTATGGTTTGAGGGAAGTGCATTGATGGAGAGAAGGAGAATATTTAGGGAGGAAGCTAGGCAAAAGGAAAGTCCTGGTTTGACTCAGGAGAGAAGGAAGCAGAAGTGGAGAGAAGTGGATGGATCTAAGGAGCATTTTGGCCGTGGAATCACGAAGACTTGATCATGGATTGGAGGTGGAGAGGGCTCCCAGGATTCTGGCTTGCACACTTCTCTCTACTGCATTTACAACAAATTACCTAAACTGTATCCTTATCAAAGTCGGGGACCCCGTCTTATGCCTCCCACATCTGGATGCACAAAAAATACCTAGAGAATGAGTCAGCGTCTCTCTTCCTCGGCCGGCAGTTCTGCAGTTTCTAAGTCTCCCGGAAGGTGGCAGCACACGAAAACTTGCCGGTCACTGTTTCCGTGGCCTGGCCGTCGTTTCCTGCAGCCCGCGGATTTTGACTCCTTTTGGGAGTTTCCCACATTCCCAATTCCCAGAAAAGAGAGCTTTCCCCAGCCCTTCTGAGCTGCCTCAGTGGAGGGTGTGACTTAGCCGGGGAGCTTTTCATGTAGACCAAGGCCTGAATTTGCTCAGTGATTCTGTGGCCAGAGCCTCTTTATTTTCAGCTGCGGTGGTTTTGCACAGGCTTCTCTTGTCAGCATCCCCGCCTATCACAGAGCACTCGGGCCAGGCTGATAGGGCCAACGGGACCTTTCTTCTCCTTCCTGTTGCTCCAGGCTGGGCATCAAACCCCTAAGCAAGCCTAGGCAAGCGCTTCTCAGTTATGTCCGGGGGAGGCAGGAAAAGCCCAGGCAGGGACCGTCTCACCCAGAGTCAGGTGGGTTTGATCCAGGAAGGGAGGCTAGAACGCGCGGCCAGAGCGGAAGAGCAGTTCTGAAAGGCCAGTGGGAACAGGTTCAAATTACCCCCAATGACGTAAAAGGACTGATTGATCAAGTGAACATAACCCTCTGGGTTAGGAATGAGAAAGACAGGGGTTGAGTGGCAGGGGAGGAAGGGTGTGAAAAGTATAAAGAACAAAGACCCAGTGAGGGACACAGCAAGTTGAAGGTCCGTTTAGGGGGGCACATTGCCAGGAGGAACACAAGGCGGCATCCAAAGCCATCTTGCCGTGGGCCGGGGCTGGTTCCTGTACAGTAAAGGGTAAAGGTCTGCAGCCACATGGGGCAGCACATTCAGGACTTCGTCTCCCACTGCTCAGGTTCTTAGGCATGGACAGAACAACGTGTGAATGAAGGCTTTTACTCTGCAGGGTAAGTTGCCGGCATCCCCACCCCATTAGCGCTCCCCTCTGCCGGATGCTCACCAGCTGACCCCTTTCAACCTCTTCTCTTCTGTCCCCACACTTTCTGCTTCTACTCCTTACCCTTCTTTTTTTTTTTTTTAAAGACTTGTGAATGTAACCCTAGTGCTGATTTTGACTTTCAGTTTATTTATTTATTTTTGACTGCATTGGGTCTTCGTTGCTGCGCACGGGCTTTCTCTAGTTCCGGCGAGTGGGAGCTGCTCTTCGCTGCGGTGCGTGGGCTTCTCATTGCGGTGGCTTCTCTTGTTGTGGAGCACAGGCTCTAGGTGTGTGGGCTTCAGTAGTTGTGGCCGGCGAGCTCAGTAGTTGTGGCTCATGGGCTCAGTAGTTGTGGCTGGCAGTCTCTAGAGCACAGGCTCAGTAGTTGTGGCGCACAGGCTTAGTTGCTCTGCGGCATGTGGGATCTTCCCGGACCAGGCCTCGAACCTGTGTCCCCTGAATGGGCAGGCGGATTCTTAACCACTGCGCCGCCAGGGAAGTCCCACCTTACCCTTCTGACTTCGTGATCTTTAGAGAGTAGAAAGAACTAGTGGTTCCCAATTTCAGGAAGCTTAGTCTTTCCTGACCTCATGCATATCTCCTTCATCCTCTGACTCATTTCCTGAAGTGTCATATTTCCTTTCATAGCTTTATTAATATTATTATATTTTAGTGTATATTATATATTTTATTATTATTATCAGTATTTTTTATCTTAATGCTTTAGTGGTTGAGTTTAACAAATATGGGATGAGGAGCTCCTTGGTAAATGGCCCAACCATCACTTAATTCAAACATACATACTCTGGGAGGACAACACAGTTATCTCTCATCTGTCATTTGCCCTTTAATTTTTTTTTTTTTTTTTTGCGGTACGCGGGCCTCTCACTGCTGTGGTCTCTCCTGTTGCGGAGCACAGGCTCCGGACGCGCAGGCTCAGAGGCCATGGCTCACGGGCCCAGCCGCTCCGCGGCATATGCGATCCTCCCAGACCGGGGCACGAACCCATGTCCCCTGCATAGGCAGGCGGACTCTCAACCACTGCGCCACCAGGGAAGCCCTGCTCTTTAATTTTGAATATTGGTGCCCATGAGTCGCCCCAACTCACCTTATATAATAGTTCCATACTTTGGTACCATGCCCAGGATTGCCCGATAGATTCTCCTCTGAGTCTACTGGTAAAAGTGCCCCAGGCTTGTCTCTGGTCATTCATATGTCATGTGCTCCAGCCACCTTGAATAACCTGCTGTTCTCCGGTGCCTCATTCTATACCACATACCTGCATCTTTGCTTGTTGCCTCCACTGCCTGAGATATTCCTTGACCTGTTTTCATCTGGCCAATTCTTAGCCATTAATTAGGACTTGGGTTAGTTGTCATCTCCTCCAGGAAGCCTCCCTTGACCACTCAGACAGGCACTTAGTATGTCCGAAGCTCTGTGCTAGATCCTGGAGATCCAAAGATAAATAAATCAGAGTCTAGAACCTAAAAGTGCTCACAGTGTAGGAGAGAGGGCAGTGTGGTGAGTGCTATGGGAAACATGGAGAGAGCACCCAGCCCAGGGAGGGTGGGAGGTTCCCAGAGAATGTAACATTTCAACAGAGTCAGGCAAGAGAGGAAGCTGGAGAGGGGAAGGATGTTCCAGAGCAAGAATTCCTGGTGAGAGGCATTGTGACTGTAACACATTGGGCAATGGCTAGTCCTTCAAAATGAGCTCAGAAGACAAAGCCAGGAAGTGACAAGAAATTAGGCTTGAATCAGAACATCATATGACCAGATCATAAAGGGCCACACTACAGAATTTGTCATTCTAAGGACTTTGGGCTTTATCCTGAAGACATGGTGGAGCCCTGGAGGATTTGAAACAGAAGAAGATGGGCTCAAATCTGCACTTTAAAGAGATAACTGGCTGGAGTGAGAAGAATAAATCAGAGGGAACAGGGACAGGAGGCAGGGACTCTTCGTGGGCATTCAGATGTGAGATGAACTGAGATGGTAGTATTGGGTCCAGGTGGGGAGAAGTGGGAAGATTCAGGAGATACCAGGGAGCTAGAATTGCTGAAACTGATGAGAAAGCCATCCAGGTCTCCAGCTTTGGCACTTGGAGGGATGGTGGTGGGGTTTGCCAAGGTAAGGAACACCACGGGGCATCAGGTTTGGGGAAAAAGATTTGTTTGGGGGCAAATTGAGTTCAGAGTTCTCTAAGATATTCAGACTGAGATGTCCAGTAGGCAGCTAGCTGTATAAGTCTAGAGTTGCTAAAAGTCCTTTGAATCTCACACCCGTTAAGATGGCTAATATCAAAACACCAGAAAATAACAAGTGTTGGTGAGGATGTAGAGAAATTGGGACCCTTATGCACTGTTGGTGGAAATGTAAAATGGTGCAGCTACTGTGGAAAACAGTAAAGCAGTCCCTCAAAAAATTAAAAATGGAACTATCATACGATCCAGTGATTCCACTTCTGGATATATATATCCCAAAGAATCGAAAGCAGGGTCTCAAAGAGATTTTTGTACACCCATGTTCACAGCAGCATTATTCACAATAGCCAAGAGGTAGAAGCAACTCAGGTGTTCATTGATGGATGAATGGGTGAACACAATGTGGTATATACATACAATGGAATATTATTCAGCTTTAAAAAGGGAGGAAATTCAGACACATGGTGTATCATGGATAGACCTTGAGCACGTTTTGCAAGGGGAAATAAGGCAGTCACAAGAGGACAGATACTGTATGATTACACTTACTTGGGTACCTAGAGTAGTCAAACTCATAGAGACAGAAAGTAGAATGGTGGCCGTCAGGAGTTGGGGGAGTGGGGAATGGGACGTTATCGTTTAATGACTGCCTTGGTTGAGTTTTGCAAGATGACGAAGAGTTCTGGAGATGGGCAATGGTGATGGTTGTACAACAATGTGAAAGTACTTAACACCACTTAAAAACGGTTATGATAAAAGAGAATCACGGGGCTTCCCTGGTGGCGCAGTGGTTGAGAGTCCACCTGCCGATGCAGGGGACACGGGTTCGTGCCCCGGTCCGGGAAGATCCCACATGCCGCGGAGCGGCTGGGCCCGTGAGCCATGGCCGCTGAGCCTGTGCGTCCAGAGCCTGTGCTCCGCGACGGTAGAGGCCACAGCAGTGAGAGGCCTGCGTACCGCAACAACAACAAAAAAAGGTTATGATGGTACATTTATGTTATTTGTATTTTACCACAATTTTTTAAAAAGCCATTTGAGCCACAGACAGCAATTTGGGAGTCTTTAGACTGTATAGATGGCAACTGAAGCCGTGATCTCACCTAGAGTAGGATAGAGAGGGAAACGATCAGTTGCAGAATTGGCGGAGAAAAAGGAAGACACCAAGGGGCCTGAGAAATAGCAGCCAGTAGCATCGCAGGGAAAATAGGAGGAAACATGCGGTAGGAAGAGAGCAGGTCTCAGGGGCAGAAGCTGTAGAGACGCCAAGAACGAGAAGGACTAAAAGGAACCCTGTATTTAGGAGCAAAGAGAGCGTTTGTGACCTAGGTGAAGGCAGCTTCAGGGGAGAAGTGGTAGCATCCAGATTATGGTGTGGTGGGGAGTATGTAGGCTGAGGAAGTAGAGAAAAGGGCTGCATCCTGGAAGCTTGGCTGCAAAAGGAGGGGGAGAGGAGCTGGTCGTGGAGACAGATACGGGGCTGTCAGAAGTTGATGACAAGATCATTGGCTTTGCAACTTGCTCCAATTTCATGCTCACTCAGCATTCTCTGCACATATCCAGATTCCAGGGCCCACACGAACATCTGGCCCACTAGGCAGAGTCACTCTGACTTGAGGAATTGTATACACCTTCTCAAGAATTTGGTTAGCTGAAGGAAGCTAACTGGACGCCAAGCAGCTCTGACGAGATCAAGGTTTCGGAAGTGCACAGTCCAGGATATTGGACGCTTGAAGGCCCCCATGAACCCCTACTGCATGTCCCCTCTCTGCCTTTCTTAAGTTGTCCTCTCTGTCTGCAACGCCGTCCCTCTGACGCACACAACTTGGTTTTACTCCCATGCATCCTCCTTCAAGACTCAGCTTAGGCTTCACTCCAGAAAGCCTTCCCAGACCCCTCCCTCCTGCCCCGGGCTGGGTGAGAGTCCCCTCCTCAGTGCACACTCCACAGGGATCCTGTGCTCAGGAAGGAGTACTTGTCGTATTGTCTGGTAGTTATTTGCTAGTTTCCCGCACTGAGCTGTGAATAACCAGAGATCTTCTTGTTTTTGTAGCCCCTGTTCCCAGCACATTGTAGGTGCTCGATAAATGTTTACTGAATTGATGAATGAATGGCAAAGAAAGATTAGGTTGAAATTGCCTGGTGAATAACAGGACAGGAAATTCATGCGTGGAAGGCATTTTTGTTTGCCACACACCAGGTGTGATGGGTATATGAAAAGATCTGGACTCTATCCTTTAAGAGCATAGGCGTGGGGAGCTCTCGTAGCGCATCTTTCCTGTTTGGAAGAGGAACGGCAGTTATCTTGGGCCTCTGGGCTCTCAAAATTATTTGTTCATACTTGAGGCTGGCACGTCGTGCACAATAAATCTTTGTTGAACAGATCAATGAGCCTTTATTACAGAACTTATAATACGATTTCCTAGTTTTTATTTATGTATGATTTTCTCCTCTAGATTGTGAGCTCCTGGAAGTCAGGGACTGTGTCTCACTCCTGTTAACAGAAGCTAGCACAGAGCTTTGCACATAGTAAGTATCAAAAATGTTTATTGGCTGAAAGAATAAATTTCTGAGATGAGAGTGAGGAGAGCGTGTGCGCACACACACACACACACACACACACACACACACACACACAGAATACACTCTTTTTTTTCTCTCCCCAGTATTATTTTTTCCATAGGAAACCAGGTGAAGAATTCATTTCATGTTATTGGCTTTTAATAAGACTGAATGCGTCTGCAGGCTTCCTTGGTAGTTTGCTCTGGCAGCCGCCGACACGCTTCCATTGCATTGACAGAGGTTCTGAAGGCTCCGGGAAGAAGCACAGCCGGCGTGTGTGTGGAAGTCGGGAGAGGGCAGCGGGGTGCACCTGGTCCTCACAAAGCCTGTGACTGTGACAGCACCCAGCATTTCTCGGGGGGGGACCCAGTGATAGAGACGGGGACATGTTCTCACCATGCAGCTGTGCACCTGGACAGGGGGTGCAGGAAGGTTAGCTGAGGCTGCCCAGCTGAGCTGCATGCTTAACATTATTAAATTCTCTAATGAGTATATTCGATTTACCAATAGGTACACAAAAAGGAGGTACCCAGTGGGTTTCTAGCCTAAGTTTCCCCTCCTCTGGCCCTCTTGTACAGCCGAAAGAACTCCCCTGCCCCCCTCCATCGTCGTCCTGCCTGTAAGAGAAATGGGTTTGTCCAAGCAAGGATGAGATTCACAGGCGGGGTTAAAGGAAGAGGATGAGTATTTTAATATATCTTTTCCCTTTACTGACGGAATGAGGTTATCAAAGAACAAAAGCAGGGATTTCCCTGGTTGGAGCAGTGGTTAAGAATCCGCCTGCCAATGCAGAGGACACGTGTCCAAGCCCTGGTCCGGGAAGATCCCACACGCCGCGGAGCAACTAAGCCCATGTACCACAACTACTGAGATTGTGCTCTAGAGCCCGCGAGCCACAACTACTGAGGCCTCGTGCCTAGAGCCCACGCTCCACAACAAGGGAAGCCACCGCAATGAGAAGCTCGCGCGCAGCAACGAAGACCCAACCAACACAGCCTTAAATAAATAAATAAAAACAAAAGCAGGTCCTCAGTGCCACAGGTGATTTCATTTTGGAGGTTCTAAATGTGCCGTGGGGGCTGCCCTGGCGGCTGTGAAACTGGCTGGATCAGAGCAAAGATGACAGGCCCTCCTGCCTGCTCCTGGGCCAGCTCAGCACCATGTGGCTTTGTCCTCTTTGGAGACTCTACAGTCTAGATACATCCATTCCGTCCCCAGCCTGGAACAAGCACTAGAGGCCCATGAACCTTACTTCAGCACTCGTTCTTACTGCCTACTGGCTTTGACAGGTGACACCAAGCGGCAGTCCAAGGTCAGCCCGGGAGGGAAATGCCCTTGGTGATGATTCTCTCTTCTAGGGCTTCCCGGGTTGGCTCCAGCTGTAGAAGCAGACGGGAAAGCCTTACGCTTTGATGAGCTATAGCCTGACTTCTCTTGGACCAGCCTGATTTCTTTCCTGCTCTCTTCAGGCGGTGGTTGTCCAAACCATGTTTTGTTTATTCCCAAGGAAAAGAGCTGGCTTCCTCTTCAGCTCTTATTCTGCTCTTCATTATTTGTAAATTCCAGCTCTCCAGCCTCCAGCTGGGCAAATGTACAAGTTATTACTAGTAGCTATGTGGAAACCTCACAGTCGAAATGTTTTCTGATAAAAGACGGGGGATGTTCTTTGTTAAAAAGTATTTCAGACATACTTCGCCCCTTTCTTCCTGTTCTAACTCTGTCCTCTGTACCCACAGCCTCTCCCAGCTCATGGCCACATGCAGTCATTTTACGACTTTAAAACACCGCCTTCTCACGTGACACAAAACAGTATGGGTTTTAGTTAAAGTATTATTTAGACTTTTATGTAACGTTTACATTTATCAGAGAAAAAGAAAACCCCTGAAATCAACTGCTTTGTGCCCTCACGCCCAAGGTTCTGTCGGTGGCTCGGTTGCTATCTCAGTTCCTGAGCTGCCAGCAAGGCCACACCGTTTCCTTTGAGCACAACGAGATCTCAGTGTTACAGGCCGGTGTTTCTCCCACCTAACAACCGTGGCTTGCCAACCATTCTTGCTGGACCTGGAAGTGAACCACTGATCCCAAAGATTAAAAAACAAAATAAGGAGATGTAGTGTCCCAGGGGACCTCTCTGCTTGACTGTACCGTGGATTACTAACCCTGTCCTGTGCTTTGTTCCGGTTTCCAGGGAGAGGAGGTGGGCAGACCCACTAACGCTGGTGAGGGCAGGGGAGTCTGGACCAAGATGACATGGTGCTTGACACCGGAGGGAGCTGAGGGTGCAGGATGAAACTGCTGATTCCAGAGCTGCAGGTTTTAGCTAACTTGGTCGCACCCTCGTTTGCCGTCAGTTAACCAACAGACTGCATCCCTGTGTGTTCCTGCAGTGTCTTCATTTATAATCGTGGCTCTCCAGCTTATGTGGGCATCAGAATCCACAAGTTCCACAAGAGAACTTGTTAAAACACAGATTTCTGGACCCTATTCCCAGGGTTTCTGATTCAGTAGGATTGGTGTGGAGCCCAAGAATTTGCATTTCTAAGCAGTTCTGGGGCAATGCTGCTTTTTGGGGACACCACTTAGAGAACCATTGATTTAGACGGGTGGTTTTATCTCTGTGATGGGGTGAAATCAAGGTCAGGAGAGGAAGAGATGTGGTGGTTTTGCACAGCTCAGTGCTTCTGGGTGTGTTTATAATGGCAGCACACCATTTCTACTGTTCTGTAGAACGTTGGGGAGGGATGCTGTTTGGGAAGGCGCACATCAATGTGGATCTCAACCAGGAAGGATTTTCTCTGGTCTTATGCTGACCCCTGCCCACTTCCCGGAATGGAAGTCAACTTGCAGTTTGCATTTTTAGGTTGCTGTAAATTTATTAATGATGTTTCTCAAAATTCCACGGCATAACGGGTGTTGGAAGCCGTGTTCCAGGGTATCCTAATGCTACCTCCCCCTCCTGCTTGCTGTTCCCATGGCATTTCAACCCTCACAAGCTGGCCGGGTATCTGGTTGTCATCTGTCTAGGCCACCCACAGAGGATGCTGCTCTGGGGTTTCTGCACCCAGCCTTGATGCACTGTGGACCAGCTAACTGCATCCCAGGAGTTCTTGAGGTTCTGTCTGTCTTCTTATGGGATTTCGAGTTGAGTTATTGGTGGTACTAATGGAACGGCTCAGGAAGTGGAAAAATCCCTGATATGTGTGTCCTGTGTGTTTGGAGAAAGGGCGGGGGAGAGGGGGGAGGGGGGGCAGTCTTTGTTTTCATGGTTCAGTAACTTTCCCCAAATAATCTCCACTTTCAACATTTAGCACTGAAGGAAAATCCCCAAATAGATTTAAAAAATCTAAAATCTTGACCAGCGAGAGCAGAGGGCAAAGGGTTGATAATATATTACTGTTTTCTTTATAACAATTAAAACCTGACTTTTGCCGTGGGGATTTATTTTTAGAGCAGTGGATAGTCTCTGCATACGACTGTGGTTGAATTTTTTATCCTTCTCTGTGTAAGACAGTAATTCATTATGCACGTACTGTATTGTACAAATCCTTCTGTTATTACTCAATTTTCATATATAGGAAAGTCTAACTAACATCTATCCTAAAATTATAGTTCTCTCTTAGCTTGCACACTTTGGGAGTGTTTTAGAAATCTTGCTGTTCTCCCTGATGTTGACACAATCTCTTCTCAGGTAGGCAAATTAGAGATTTCATTACCTTCTCCTTAGCAGGAATCTTAGGTCTGGAGCCATGTTTTATGAACTATGTCATTTGGCGACTTATCTGGAGAGACAGAGAGATACATGATAACTATTTGCCAGTGGTCCTTGGACTAGGTTACGTTTATGTTTTAAGGCACCTCACCATTAGATGGTAGTATAGTAATAGGCATAATAATTTGGGGGCAGAGGGACAGTCTCTTCACCTGTTTAAACACGCTCGGTCTGGCTTGGTGTAGTAGAGCTATCAGGTCCTTGTCAGCGCAACAGGGTAGGTTTGGGCCTGGGACCTCTGTCCTAAGTAAGAATTCATGGAAAGTCAGACCGGTAACAGAACTTACTTTTGGTTGCAGGAAGCCCTGTTACCTTCAGATCAGGGATAATTATCATTGAAGCCTAAGAATGCTCTGATGGGGTTGGAGGTGTTGTTCTGAGACCCCTTAGCACAGCTTTTGGCTTCACTGCTTTTCTAAATGTGGATATTAAAGTATATAACTTATCATTACTCTCTGATAGAGCTGTCATTTATCCACCATCGAATCAAATGCATTTCTTTATATTAGAATGTAATTTCCACTTCCTCACGTCTATATGCTCCTAAGTTGATATTTTCAAAAGGAGCAAGGCTAGTGTTTGGCAACTTTTCTCCCCCGTAACTTGTGACCCGTGGCAGAAAGAAACGGCTCTTCTCACGTTCTGTCCCTCCTCGGTTTCCAGAGTCCACTGCCCTCTGACACTGGTGTCTTCCGATCTTCCGCAGTGAGTCATAAGGTGTCAGTAGCAGGGATTCTGTGCCCAAGAAGACAAAAGAAAACCAGGTCAAGGGGACTTGCGTGGAAATTTAAACATTTTTAAGAATGGCGAGTTAGGCTTAATTTCTAACATAATTGAAAGACTCTCTAATGGTATTAGAATGTTAATGGGGCTATCCCTGGCCGGTAGAGAAAGAAAAAAATCCAATTAGACCTAGTTTCAGTGAAGGTAATGAGTCCAAGAAGAAAACAAACCCGGAGAAATAGAGAAAACAGAGTGGATTTGATTTGTAAAGGTTTTCTTAGCTTCGGAATCAAGGTGGTAGAGAGATTTTCAAATGGGCTTCAGGGGTCGTAGATTCTCAGAGGCAGTTCACCTGTGTGGAGTTCTGTTTCCTCACCCCCCGCACCTTAATGCTCCTTTAGGAACCTGGCACTGACAGTCCCTCATTCACTGGGTCGTTACCACGGGCTGTTTCGCTGTTGGGTTTCAGGCTTTCCTCTGATCGCTTACCCTCTCCAGGGGTCATCGTAATTGTCACAGCCAGGAGCTGGCCCTCCACACCCTGAGCCTGGATGATCACCAACCCTGGCCCCCTCCTCCAAGTCTGGCTCATCCTCACACCCTAGGGAAAGATGTCAAGCCACATGACTGCATCCCTGCTGGGGGCAGACAGCCAAGGTCCTCCTGGCCTTGCCAGCTCCCAAAAGGCTTCCACCATCCCCAACGGCTGCTGAAGCCCCTCTGTTTCCTCCTCGTGTGAGTGGCCTCCACTGTCCTCAATTCTGCTGCCTTCAAAGACCAGAAGGTTAAGCCCAGCTCGGGGGCCATGGCGGCCACACTGTTTGTGGGGCTGGAGTGCACCTTCCCTGCTCCTGGGCCCTGGGAAAGGCCTGGAAGAGCTGAGACTCCTCCAGGCCTGAAAATGGGGCAGCCCTGCCCGGTGGGCCACTCTCCAGCTGCCCCAGACTGCCTGTCCACTCTGAGGAACACAGACCCGCCTCTCTCTCCCATCTGTTAGTAAATTACTTTTCCTAGAAAACAGGTGCTTCCTCAGGCCCTGAGAACGCTATTGTCCTTCCCTTCGGCACATCCTTGCTGGCCACTCCCAGGGATATTCCTACATGAAGTGAAGGCTTCACTCTCTTGCCCTCTTCTTATGGCTCCAACTGGGACCCATATCTTCCAGCCATGTCATGTGAGGGCTTCAGATATAAAAAATATATAACGATAAGATTTATTGCATTTATAATTGCATGCAGTGGTGTGCTGGTAAATGTGTAAAAGCTGCCTTAAGATGGGGAGAGGGGAGAAAGCTCTAACGTGTAGCATCCGCTCATTTCCATGGTGTAAATACTCTCACCATGGCCGATTTCGAGCTACTCTTATGATATCACAGAACATGGTGGTTGGGTTTCCAAAGGTGCTTTCAGAGCGGATATGAGCAGTCTCTTGCACGCCACTGACGGCATGCATTACCAGAACTTCCTGTCTGATCCTGTCCAAATCCTGACACTGCTTCTGTGAGGTAAGGAGGGCAGATATTATTATCCCCAGTTTATAGATGAAAACTCGTCTGTGCCCCACACAGGTGGTTGGTTGAACAGTATATTCGTTTGAGGCATGTGTGTTGTGACAGACCATATGCAGATTTTCAAAAGAAATATCTCAACACAGCTTTTTACAACCCTTAAAAAACCCCATCCGTGAAGGAGTATAGAAGGATCAAGAAAATGGAGAGAGGGGAATTGGTGAGGAACGTTATGATTGGACTGCCTTCTGTAAGAGGGGTGGAGCTGGGGCGCGTTGCCTCCTTCATATCAAATTACAAGAGGAAAACCAGTCTGAGACCTACTTTGGGGAACTCCTGGGGAGGCTACAGCAGCCGTGGTTGTGGGAATAAATAGAGAGAGAGAAAACAGGGCTTCGTTTAAGAAAGAACAGCCCAAGAAACACACACAAATAAAGAGATTAAAAAAATAAAAGATTTTTTTTAAAAAAGAAAGAACTGCCCTACCGCAGACAGTAGGAACCAACCAACATGGGCCTCACGATGGAGAGAGCAGGCCACGAGACATTCTAAATTTGATCCACGAGTTGACCTGAGAAGGTGAGGGGGTGAGAGAATCGTCAGATGGAAAGAGAATCTGTGTGTGAGGAGCAGCTGGAAGAAGGAGGACGGCATCACGGTTCCTACATGAGACTGAAACAAAAATCAGGCCCAGGGGCTTCCCTGGTGGCGCAGTGGTTGAGAGTCCGCCTGCCGATGCAGGGGACATGGGTTCGTGCCCCGGTCAGGGAAGATTCCATGTGCCACGGAGCGGCCGGGCCCGTGAGCCATGGCCGCTGAGCCTGCGTGTCCGGAGCCTGTGCTCCGTAGCGGGAGGGGCCACAACAGTGAGAGGCCTATGTACCGCAAAAAAAAAAAAAAAAAAAAATTCCATGAGGCACAGTCCTACTCCCATTTGTGGTCTCCCAGCCCCTTCCATGACTCACAAAGGGTGGGAATTTCATCCCCCACCCCTGCACCTCTCCCCCCGGGTCTTCTTGAGAAGCCAGTACTAAAATCTACCACGTTAACCAAACTTCATCCTGTGGTGTTTCAGGGACTCAATAGCTGTGAGATATAGCTGTGCTTACAGGTGGATGCTAGCTCCGGTTTAGAGAATTTCACCCCAGGGATACATGTCCAGGTCCTTAGGAAAAGATGTTAGTGGAAAGCTGAATTAACATGCAACATCCTTATACATTCTGCCAAGTATGCAGCTCCAGAAATCGTTGATTCTGTGTCTTGTCAGCAGCACAGTCTAGGAGCCAGACTTTTTGCTCTCCAGGCTGTGAGATGTTTATACTGCGTGTGTGTGTGTGTGTGTGTGTGTGTGTGTGTGTGTCTGTTCTGTGAGCCGCCGCTGCGGCTGCCACCGCGGACTGCAGCTGGTGTTGATGGCGCAGAAGCGCTGAGTCACTGGCTGTGTAGTTGCTCTTACATCACGTTCCATTGTCCTTTCTTCCTTTCTAGGCTTTTAAGGGCCTTTCAGTGGTTTTGTTTTGTTTTGTTTTTGCCACCGGCCTATCCCTGTTAGGAAAAAGGGGTGTAAAAACCGAGAGGCGGCTGGGGCTTCCGAACAAAGCCATCCAGGAGGACAGCCGGTCCCTGCAGGCTGCAGAGAACACCCAGCACCCAGATCTCCCTCAGAGGCACCCAGCAGGCAGGGGAGGCAGCCAGGGCGCTGGGCTGGGCCCCAGTGAGGCCAGGGTGCTGCTGTGCTGGTTTGTTTTGGAGCTGATGAGTTTAATAATCTCTTTATACATTCTGAATCCAACGTTCTTCATGCCCTGTTTTAGCGCAAGTGTAACAGGTGGTGCTAATTATCTATGTGACATAAATTCTTGAAGAGCTGGCCTCTGGAGAGAGCTACAGAAATTTGTTTAAATGACCATTTTGACCCAACGAGCTTGTCACTTTATTAAAATTTTTTTGGTTATAAAATTACCTATTTATCCTGGAAAAAATTGGGAGAAAACCCAGAAAAGTGTAATGAATGAAATAAAAATGCTCCATAATCCATCACCCAGGAATGATCACATTTTGATGCACAATTTTCCAGTATTTTTTCCATATATCAGTTGATATGCACATACATTTTATATAATTGGGCCCACACTGCACATTTTATTTGAACTGAAAATTATTCTGTGAATATACTCTTATGTTCTTTAAACCATACTCTGGAAGAAGTACAAACTAGTGCAGTCTGAAAAAAGAGATATGGCTGTATCTTTATTTTGTTTACCGTCTTTCATTTTTATTTCTAGAATTTTTCTCTTTCCAAGATAGCCTCATCCAGAGGCCCCATCCTCTTCTCCCACTGCTGCAAGGTCTTTAAAGCATTTTCTCAGATAACCATCTCATACCATCTCTTCTTCTTTTGCCTTCTAAGAACCCTTGACATGCATCTATCTGGGTCAGAGGTTCTCAAGCTTGAGGGCACATCAAAATCACCTGGAAGGCTCAAAAGAGAGCACTGGGCTTTGTCCCCAGAGTTTCAGATTAGTAGCGATGGCTGAGAGGGGGCAAATTCGCAAAGACCGTGGCCTGTGTTGGTTCACTACTGAGCCGGATGATATGGGGGAAAGGGTAGACAATTGGATTACTCCAAGCCTTCTCCCACCATTCCCTGGCTCCTTGTCGTTTTCCCTTAGAGCACTCCTCCTGTTTCCAAAGGCTTACTTTGAACCTGTGCTGTCTCCTCGTGGTGTCACCCACGCCTACAGAGGACAGAACTATTTTCTTAACGGAGGATTGGAACCAAAGGCTTTGGAGAGGCCCCTCAGTACCTGAGAGTGAAAGACAGTGTGGTTAGTCCTTCACTCTCATCACATCACATTCTCCTCAACAGCTGGCTCGACAGGAAATGCACAGATGCCCAGGCTATTTGTTAAAGGAAATGACACATTATCCTCTTCCCAGCATCTGGTAATTCCTGAAAGACAGGCCCTGATAATACTGTTGGCTCACTAGATGCCTAAGTCTTCTTCCCCGAGGGAAGGCAGGGCTGGGGGCAACCAAGGAGGACAGAGTCTATTTGCAGTGTCAACCCAAGGGGACACCTTGAGGAGGGGGAGAAGGGTCAGCAGCATGCCATTCTGTTCCCTGAGCTGGGAATGCAGGCTTCCCTCCTGTCCAGCCCTGAGCAACCGTCTCTTTCTGAAGTTTTAAATCTTGCATGGAGATCTGAAAAGGTTTAAACATGCCATGCCGGGCCGGCATGGCTGGACACAGGGCAGATGGACTGATTACACGGGCAGAGGAGATTGGCAGGACACTGGTTATTGAGGCTGCAGCAAAGGGGAGCAGAGCCGTGTCTGGTTGAGAGGCTGTCACAGTGCACAATGGTGGCTCACAAGGACTCAGAAGCCTCGGCTAGGAAATGCACAAATTTTTTCAGCCCTAAGGCACCCTCAGGAAGCAAAATGCAACATGCAGAAGGAATAGGAGAGGTGTGAGTGGGCTGCCTAGTTTCCCCAGGTAATTGAAAAAGAGGCACAAAGCTTTGAACTCCGTCTGAGAGCCGAGGGGTGGCAGTCTCCAGCCTGACCCCTGTTCAGCATCTAGACCAACGGAGCAACCTCAAGTCGAGGTCTGAGAGAAGCAAGACTCGTTCTCATTAAATTAGCACAAGACTGGGGAGGGGGTGGAGAGAGGTGGGGAGGGGGTGGAGAGAGGTGGGGAGGGGGTGGAGAGAGGTGGGGAGGGCACTTCCACCTCCGGATCTCAGGGCATTTGTTCTGCCAGGCCTTTGTTTTGTTCCAGCCGGGGCACTCTGGTGAAAGCATCCTGGGAATTCGGCCTGCAAACAGAAAGGGCATTTCCTTGTGTGGGTTTCCTGTTTAGGTCTGCGTAGAAACCCAAAGGATCGCTTGGCCTCATAAATCCTCTAGACATTACTGATGTAGATGCTCTGGCCAGCTGCCATGGGAAAATTGCACAAAAATAGACGAAGGGAGGAAAGCGCATTCACTCTCAGGATTCTGGGTGGGTTTCAGACTTCATGTTTTTGGATCCGTAAATAGAGGGGGTTGGGTTAGAGGAGAGGATCATTAAGGTCCCTTGCAGCTTTGACGTTCTCAGATTCTGTTTCCCTCTCAAGGGTCACCTGGAGCTCGCGCTGTCCAGCTCGGTGACGGGGGTCTGACGAGCAGCTCACCAAACAGAAGCAGGATGAAAGTCTCAGGCCCAAATCAGGAAGTTGTCCTAGAATATCTTTAGGCTCCTTCACAGAAGAAAGGTACTTTTGAACTCTGGTAATTCCCAGACTTTCCTAAACATTTAGTTTATTCCAAAAACGATAGACACCAGGCTCAGGAATATTGAGGGAGTCTTGTGGCTGGGTTTTGGCCCAAAGCAAGTACACAGAGTCGACCCCAAGGTGGTAAATAAGGTGTATATTACGAGACAACACCCATTTCAGGATTCTTTTTTACTTCCTGTTCACCTCAACTCCCGCAAATGTCAAATGGACATGCACACTTGTTGTTTTAATGGAAGAAGCCATGTTTTCATACTTAATCTGTGGCTGAATCCACAGACTCCAAGTGGCAGATTCTCCACTTGGAGTCTGTCCAGACGTTAGGTTAGTTGGGGAAGTGATGGGATAAGAACAGGATTTCTCACCGAAGTTTCTTCTGTCAACCGTGCTTTGTTCTGGTGAGGACATTGTCCTTGTCTTAAATATATTCTTGTGTTCTTCTGTTTTCTCATTTGTCCTTGTTTGCATCATTGAAAAAAAAAATTTGTGATATGGAACTGTCCTTTTTAGGGGGCAGGTACTAAAATGATATTGAGCAACATGAAGTTAATCTCCTTAGCCTGGCAATGCAGTGTTCTAGTACGTTAATTGGATTTTCTACTTAAATGTGGATAAACTCATTTATGCAGCAACAATTTCCCATGATAAAATTGCTCCTTTAGAATTCAGTGTTGCTCTGTTCTCAGTTCTCTCAGGTATGAATTTGATGTTTGTCTATAAACCTCATTCCCTAGAACAAGTTCTTACAGGTAAATAAATAGGCAAAGAAATTTTACTTCCAAGGTCCTATTCTGTTACTTCCTTTCCAAAGTTTGCTCTTATATATCTGAAATACATTCTCCATTTCCCTGACTGAACTGATTCTTCAATAATGAAGTGGGAGGAAGGTAAAACGACATGAAGATCTAAGTTTTCTGGGTCAGTAATCCTTAGAACCCTGGTCCTGAGAAATGTGTTTTCAGAGGGTAGTTTTATGGTCAAATATGTTTGGGAAATGCTGCTGTCTTTAAGAATCACACTGCACCCTAATGGGTTACAAGCTCTGAAAATTCATGCAATAAAGAAACCTGTTCAACTTTAACTCAGCGTTTCCCAAACTTATCTGATTGAGAACATTTCTTTTTATATTATTTCTACAGCTGTTAACAAATGCAGGCCTAAGTGTTCTATGGAACACATTTTGAGAAATGCTTCTTTCAGCCAAAAGACAGAGTTCACTATCCTACCTTTAGCAGCTGGAGATATGTGTATCTATCTATCTATCTATCAGTGTGTAATGGAAATGTTTCTGCTCTTTTCTGAATTTTAGTAAGCGATAGACTAGGATGATCATAACTATGAAAACATTTTCATAGAAAAAATATTAGAAAGACACACCAAAACTTCAAGTGTGGCTTCAATTGTGGCTATTGGTGGCTGGTAGAATGACAGGTAATTTTTTTCCTTCTTTCACATTCTCCCACAATGAACACGAATTATTTCTATATTTGGGGTGAAAAAACAAAATAAACTTCATTTCTTAAAAAGAATCAATATACAAAGTTCTTTTTTTGTCATTTTTTAAAAATGCATCTTTATTGGAGTATAGTTGCTTCACAATGCTGTGTTAGTTTCTGTCGTACAACAAAGTGAATCAGCCATATGCATACATATATCCCCATATCCCCTCCCTCTTGAGCCTCCTTCCCACCCTCCCTATCCCACCCCTCTAGGTCATCATAAAGCACTGAGCTGATCTCCCTGTGCTATGCAGCTGCTTCCCACTAGCTATCTATTTTACATTTGGTAGTGTATGTATGTCGATTCTTCTCTAACTTCGCCCCACCTTCCCCCTCCCCTTCCCATGTCCTCAAGTCCATTCTCTATGTCTGCGTCTTTATTTCTGCCCTGCCACTAGGTCCATCAGTACCATTTTTTTTTAGATTCCATATATATGTGTTAGCATATGGTATTTGTTTTTCTCTTTCTGACTTACTACACTCTGTATGACAGACTCTAGGTCCATCCACCTTACAACAAATAACTCAATTTCATTTCTTTTTATGGCTGAGTAATATTCCATTGTACATATGTGCCACATTTTCTTTATCCATTCATCTGTCAATGGGCACTTAGGTTGCTTCCATGTCCTGGCTATTGTAAATAGTGCTGCAATGAACATTAGGGTACGTGTATCTCTTTATTTATTTATTTTTCTATCTATTTTTGGCTGCATTGGGTCTTCTGTGCTGCGCGTGGGCTTCCTCTAGTTGCAGCAAGCAGGGGCTACTCTTTGTTGTGGTGCGTGGGCTTCTCATTGCGGTGGCTTCTCTTGTTGTGGAGCATGGGCTCTAGGTGTGCGGGCTTCAGTAGTTGTGGCACACGGGCTCAGTAGTTGTGGCTCATGGGCTCTAGAGCACAGTCTCAGTAGTTGTGGCACACGGGCTTAGTTGCTCCATGGCATGTGGGATCTTCCCTGACCAGGGCTCGAACCTGTATCCCCTGCATTGGCAGGTGGATTCTTAACCACTGCGCCACCAGGGAAGCCCAATGTCTCTTTTTGAATTATGGTTTTCTCAGGGTATATGCCCAGTAGTGGGATTGCTGGGTCATATGGTAGTTCTATTTTTAGTTTTTTAAGGAACTTCCATACTATTCTCCATAGTGGCTGTATCAATTTACATTCCAACCAACAGTGCAGGAGGGTTCCCTTTTCTCCACACCTTCACCAGCATTTGTTATTTGTAGATTTTTTGTTGACGGCCATTCTCACTGGTGTGTGGTGATACCTCATTGTGGGTTTTTTTTTTTTTTTTTAATTTTTATTTATTTATTTATTTATTTTTGGCTGTGCTGGGTCCTCGTTTCTGTGCAAGGGCTTTCTCCAGTTGCGGTGAGCGAGGGCCACTCTTCATCGCGGTGCACGGGCCTCTCACTGTCGCGGCCTCTCTTGTTGTGGAGCACAGGCTCCAGACGCGCAGGCTCAGTAGTTGTGACTCACGGGCCCAGTTGCTCCGCGGCATGTGGGATCTTCCCAGACCAGGGCTCAAACCCGTGTCCCCTGCATTGGCAGGCAGATTCTCAACTACTGCGCCACGAGGGAAGCCCCTCATTGTGGTTTTGATTTGCATTTCTCTAATGATTAGTGATGTTGAGCATCCTTTCGTGTGTTTGTTGGCAATCTGTATAATCATCTTTGGAGAAATGTCTATTTAGGTCTTCTGCCCATTTTTGGATTGGGTAGTTTGTTTTTTTGATATTGAGCTGCTTGTATATTTTGGAGATTAATCCTTTGTCCGTTGTTTCATTTGCAAATATTTTCTCCCATTCTGAGGGTTGTCTTTTTGTCTTGTTTATGGTTTTCTTTGCTGTACAAAAGCTTTTAAGTTTCATTAGGTCCCATTTTTTAAATTTTTGTTTTTATTTCCATTATTCTAGGAGGTGGGTCAAAAAAGATCTTGGTGTGATTTATGTCAAAGATTGTTCTTCCTATGTTTTCCTCTAAGAGTTTTATAGTGTGTGGTCTTACATTTAGGTTTTTAACCCATTTTGAGTTTATTTTTGTGTATGGTGTTAAGGTGTGTTCTAATTTCATTCTTTTACATGTAGCTGTCCATTTTCCCCAGCACCACTTACTGAAGAGGCTGTCTTTTCCCCATTGTAGGTTCTTGCCTCCTTTGTCGTAAATTAGGTGACCATATGTGCATGGGTTTATCTCTGGGCTTTCTATCCTGTTCCGTTGATCTATATTTTTGTTTTTGTGCAAGTACCATATTGTCTTGATTACTGTGGCTTTGTAGTATAGTTTGAAGTTGGGGAGCCTGATTCCTCTGGCTCCGTTTTTCTTTCTCAATATTGCTCTGACTATTCGGGGCATTTGTGTTTCCATAGGAATTGTAAAATTTTTTGTTCTAATTCTGTGAAGAATGCCATTGGTAGTTTGATAGGGATTGCACTGAATCTGTAGATTGCTTTGGGTAGTATAGCCATTTTCACAATATTGATTCTTCCAATCCAAGAACATGGTATAGTTGTCCATCTGTTTATGTCATCTTTGATTTCTTTCATCAGCGTTTTATAGTTTTCTGAGTACAATTCTTTTGCCTCCTTAGGTAGGTTTATTCCTAGGTATTTTATTCTTTTTGTTATGATGGTAAATGGGATTGTTTCCTTAATTTCTCTTTCTGATTTTTCATTGTTAGTGTATAGGAATGCAAGAGGTTTCCGTGCATTAATTATGTATCCTGCAACCTTACCAAATTCATTGATTAGCTCTAGTAGTTTTCTGGTGGCATCTTTAGGGTTTTCTATGTAGAGTATCATGTCAGCTGCAAACAGTGACAGTTTTACTTCTTCTTTTCCAATTTGTATTCCTTTTATTTCTTTTTCTTCTCTGATTGCTGTGGCTAGGACTTCCAAAACTATGTTGAATAAGAGTGGTGACAGTGGACATCCTTGTCTTATTCCTGATCTTAGTGGAAATGCTTTTAATTTTTCACCATTGAGTAGGATGTTTGCTATGGGTTTGTCATACGTGACCCTTATTATGTTGAGGTAGGTTCCCTCTATGCCCATTTTCTGGAGAGTTTTTATCATAAATTGGTGTTGAATTTTGTCAAAAGCTTTTCTGCACCTATTGAGATGATCATATGGTTTTTATTCCTTAATTTGTTAATATGGTGTATCACATTGATTTGCATATATTGAAGAATCCTTGCATTCCTGGGATAAATCCCACTTGATCATGGTGTATGATCCTTTTCATGTGTTGCTGGATTCTGTTTGCTAGTTTTTTGCTCAGGATTTTTGTATCTGTGTTCATCAGTGATATTGGTCTATAATTTTCTTTTTTTGTGCTATCTTTTTCTGATTTTGGTATCAGTGTGATGGTGGCTTCATAGAACTAATTTGGGAGTGTCCCTCCCTCTGCAATCTTTTGGAAGAGTTTGAGAAGGATCAGTGTTAGCTCTTCTCTAAATGTTTGATAGAATTCACCTATGAAGCCATCTGCTCCTGTGCTTTTGTTTGTTGGAAGATTTTTAATTAGTTTCAATTTCATTACTTGTGATAGGTCTGTTTATATTTTCTAATTCTTCCTGTTTCAGTCTTGGAAAATTGTACCCTTCTAAGAATTTGTCCATTTCTTCATGGTTGTCCATTTTATTGGCATAGAGTTGTTTGTAGTAGTCTCTTATAATCCTTTGTATTTCTGTGGCGTCAGTTGTGATTTCTCCTTTTTCATTTCTAATTTTATTGATTTGCATCCTCCCTTTTTTTCTTGATGAGTCTGGCTAAGGGTTTATCAATTTTGTTTATCTTCTCAAAGAACCAGCTTTTAGTTTTATTGATCTTTGCTACTGTTTTCTTCATTTCTATTTCATTTATTTCTGCTCTGATCTTTATGATTTTTTTCCTTCTACTAACTTTGGGTTTTGTTTGTTCTTCTTTCTCTAGTTGCTTTAGATGTAGGGTTAGATTGTTTATTTGAGACTTTTCTTGTTTCTTGAGGTGAGATTGTATTGCTATAAACTTCCCTCTTAGAGCTGCTTTTGCTGTGCCCCATAGGTTTTGAGTTGTGTTTTCATTGTCATTTGTCTCTAGGTATTTTTTTATTTCTTCTTTGATTTCTTCAGTGATCTCTTGGTTATTTAGTAGTGCACTGTTTAGCCTCCATGTATTTGTGGGTTTTACAGTTTTTTTCCTGTAATTGATTTCCAATCTTATAGCACTGTGGTCAGAAAAGATGCTTGATACGATTTCAATTTTCTTAAATTTTCCGAGGCTTGATTTGTGACCCAAGATGTGATCTGTCCTGGAGAATGTTCCGTGTGCACTCGAGAAGAAAGTGTCTTCTGTCACTTTCGGGTGGAATGTTGTATAAATATCAATAAAATCTATCTGGTCTATTGTGTCATTAAAGCTTGTGTTTCCTTATTTATTTTCTGTTTGGATGATCTGTCCATTGCTGTAAGTGAGGTGTTAAAAGTCCCCTACTATTATTGTGTTACTGTCGATTTCTCCTTTCATGGTTGTTAGTATTTGCCTTTTGTATTGAGGTGCTCCTATGTTGGGTGCATAAACATTTATAATTGTTATATCTTCTTCTCAGATTGATCCCTTGATCATTACGTAGTGTCCTTCCTTATCTCTTGTAACAGTCTTTATTTTAAAGTCTATTTTACCTGATACAAGTATTGCTACTCCAGCTTTTTTCTGATTTCCATTTGCATGGAATATCTTTTTCCATCCCTTCACTTTCAGTCTGTAAGTGTCCCTAGGTCTGAAGTGGTCTCTTGTAGACAACATATATATGGAATCTCCATAACGTCTTGTTTTTTTATCCATTCAGCCGATCTGCGTCTTCTGGTTGGGGCATTTAATCCATTTACATTCAAGGTTATTATCAATATGTATGTTCCTATTACCATTTTCTTAATTGTTTTGGGTTTGTTTTTGTGGGTCTTTTTCTTCTCTTGTGCTTCCTGCCTAGAGAAGTTTCTGTAGCATTTGTTGTAAAGTTGTTTTGGTGGTGCTGAATTCTCTTAGCTTTTGCTTGTCTGAAAAGCTTTTGATTTCTCCATTGAATCTGAATGAGATCCTTGCTGGGTAGTGTAATCTTGGCTGTAGGTTTTTCTCTTTCATCACTTTAAGTATATTCTGCCACTCTCTTCTGGCCTGCAGAGTTTCTGCTGAAAAATCAGGTGATAACCTTATGGGGATTCCTTTGTATTATTTTTTGCTTTTCCATTGCTGCTTTCAATATTTTTTCTTTGAATTTAATTTTTGTTAGTTTGATTAATATGTGTCTTGGTGTGCTTCTCCTAGGGTTTATCCTGGATGGGACTCTCTGTGCTTCCTGGACTTGGGAGACTATTTCCTGTCCCATCTTAAGGAAGTTTTCCATTATAATCTCTTCAAATATTTTCTCAGACACTTTCTTTTTCTCTTCTTCTTTTGGGACCCTTATAATTTGAATGTTGGTGCATTTAGTGTTGTCCCAGAGGGCTCTGAAATTGTCTTCAATTCTTTTCATTCTTTTTTCTTTATTCTGCTCCTCAACAGATATTTCCAGCATTCTGTCTTCCTGCTCACTTATTCATTCTTCTGCCTCAGTTATTCTTTTATTGATTCCTTCTAGTGTATTTTTCATTTCAGTTATGTATTGTTCATCTCTGTTTGTTCTTTAGTTCTTCTAGATCTTTGTTAAACATTTCTTGTATTTTCTCAATCCATGCCTCCATTCTTATTTCCAAGATTCTGGATCATCTTTACTATCATTACTCTGAATTCTTTTTCAGGTAGATTGCCTATTTCCTCTTCATTTATTTGGTCTTGTAGGTTTTTACCTTGCTCCTTCATCTGTGAGACACTTTTTTGCCATCTTTTTTTTTTTAATGGGTGGGATTGTATTCCTGTCTTACTGCTTGTTTGGCCTGAGGCTTCCAACACTGGACTTTGAAGGCTGTTGGGTAGAGCTGGGTCTTGGTGCCAAGATGAGGACCTCCGGGAGATCTCACTCCAATGAATATTCCTGGTTCGCTTTGGTGTTCCTCCCATTTCCTTGGGCGTTGAGGTCTCCCACCAGTATCCGGCAGGCACCCTAGTTGCGGGGAGATGTGAACTCCGTGTCTTCCCATGCTGCCACCTTGACTTCACCTTTGTCATTTGTTCTTAAGTGACCATATCCACCTCCCTCAGAGAAGACATCAGATGATCCTCCCTCTTCTAGTCGTTTCTCCTAGTTTGCTCTGGGCTCTATGGCACTTGTCTTCTAAGGTTCTCTGTACCTGTCCTTGGAATACAAACAGCTACTTCTGACTTAAGAGGAAGCAAAGCAATTCACACACGATTGGAAGGTCAGCCTGAGAGAAGGAAATGGCCCAATCAAGCCCGCCATAGTCAGCTGTTGTTGGATCACATTTCCACGTAGGAAAGATTGGCATACCAGTCAGAATTCGTGGTTGCAACCAATGAAAATCTCTTCTAGTTGACTTGAGCGAAAGATGAATTTATTGAAAGAATATTGTGTGGCTCACAGAATCAGTGGGAAGGCTGGAGAATCAGGCAGTGAAAATGAATAAAAGTCAAGGGAAGCAAGGTACAGCCGAGATCTTGCCACAGGGGTAATGTGCTTAAAATGCTGCCACTAAGGCTATCACTACTGGACACTTACTTGTCACAGTGCTGCTGGGCTCTGCCACTAGCATTCATTGCCACACTGCTGGACACTCAAACCCACTACTGTCACTGCCAAAGGCTTCTGCTTCCCCACAGGCTGCATGTCCCAGATGGGGCCTTCGATCTGCAGAGCCCAGGTGATGTTCTAGTTTCCTCACTGCTGGGGTGAAGATAGAAACTCTCTGCCCTCTTTGGCTTCTAAAGTAGGAAGTGGAGTCCTGTCTTTCCTCTACTTTGGGGTTCTCCCCAAATGGGGAGGATATTAAAGGCCTAGTAGCCAGAATGACAAATAGGAATAGCGTTTAGGTATTCTGTCAGAGGGCTGCTCGGATGTTGGAGAGGCAGAGGCAGATCGAGGCCAGTCACGTTCAGAAGAGAACTTACCCTCCCCCAACTAGAGAATGCACACTTTCCTTTCAGCCTGGATTCCTAAGATGGGAAAGCTTCCACTAGATTTCTTGATCAGTTCGTAGAAAATCTGCCCCTCAGAATAACTGACCCCTCTTAGTAAAAATCACACTAAATAATAAAACAAGAATGACCATTTTTTCAGAGGAACCGGGAGGCAAATGTAAAATTCCCATGTGACTGTGGGGGCTAGAGTTTGTTGCTTACTCTGTCTGTCAGCCACATGGATGTATACTACTGACCAAGAAAAATGAAGGAATAAAAGGCATTAGAAGGAATTTTTTTCTCTGAAGAACTTAGAGTACAGGGAAGCTGATTAAATAGATTGACATTACCTCAGAGAAAGCCCCTGTTATGTACAGGGAACAGGAAAGGAGTGGAAAGTGTAAACACAGGTCTTTTATTGACTTCCTTCCTTCTTTCTGTTTGCAAATATCCAAATGTTGGGGTTGAGTCTAGAGACCAAGAGATGAGGTCCAAGGACAGAATTGCTGCTCCTCTGACTGCTGTGAAATTATTTTTAAAATTAATTAATTTATTTTATTTATTTTTGGCTGTGTTTGGTCTTCGTTTCTCTACGAGGGCTTTCTCTAGTTGGGGCAAGCAGGGGCCACTCTTCATCACGGTGCATGGGCCTCTCACTATCGCGGCCTCTCTTGTTGTGGAGCACAGGCTCCAGACGCACAGGCTCAGTACTTGTGGCTCACGGGCCTAGCTGCTCCACGGCATGTGGGATCTTCCCAGACCGGGGCTCGAACCCGTGTCCCCTGCATTGGCAGGCAGATTCTCAACCACTGCACCACCAAGGAAGCCCCTGCTGTGAAATTCTTAGATGCCGGACACAGACCCCAAACTGGACTGTGTAGAAGAAAACTGGTGGGATTGACCATTTCAGAGTTTGGAGTCTTAGGAATGGAACTAGAAATCAGTGATTTAAAAATGAGAAAAACCCCTTTGTTTTGGAACTGATGTGGATATGCTTCCATATTATTATAGCTGATCAGCATGTGCCAGAATGAGGGTGACATCTTTAAACCTCAAATCTTGTGTAGGACATCCAGGTAAACTTTCATTTAGATTAAACTCAAAACATGCCACGGCCACTGACTTTGATGTGGCTGAAATTCATCAAGCGTCTCTGTGGTGGAAATAATTAACTTACATCTATAGTATTAACAGATCACTAGCGTTAAAATCTTATTAGCAGGGCTTCCCTGGTGGCGCAGTGGTTGAGAGTCCGCCTGCCGATGCGGGGGACACGGGTTTATGCCCCTGTCCGGGAAGATCCCACATGCCGCGGAGCGGCTGCGCGTGAGCCATGGCCGCTGAGAGGCCCGCGTACCTCTAAAAAAAAAAAAAAAATCTTATTAGCAGCAAATGTTTGTTTCATTAAAGCCTTTTCTAATCAGCAGAGCAACGAGGTTAAAATGCAGCCGTCCTGGGTCTTAATATTAAGATCCTTGAAAATGGAGTTCTCAAGTGGGGGGAACCATGGTTTCTTAAAGTATTTCTCACTTGGAGGTCACCAGGATTTGGGGAGAACTTGAGATTTTTTTAAATTTATGTTTTCATAGAATATAACTTTAGTTCCTTCCTTCAGTTGTTTCTCCAACCAAGGTCTGTGAGAATTTTTTCCTTTATGAGATTTCAGAGTAATAATGAAATTTGAGGAATGTTGATATAGTGGAAAGGACATGGGCTTTGACACATGGGCTCAGACACATCCATGTTCAAATTCTGTCTCTACTTAGACAAGTTACTTGGCGTCTCTGAGCCTCACTTTTCTCATCTGTAAAATGGTGACAATAGCTACCCACAATCTTGTTGTAAAGAGTACATATAAATGACTTAACACATAGTAGGAGCTCCACAAAAGTTATCTCCCATCTTTTTGTCCATTTTTCTTCTCCTCCAAAGAAAGAAGAGAGCGGTTATTCTGACTTTTTAAAAGGAAAGTAAAGAGAACCTCAACTGAGATAAATTTATATTGGAGACCCAGGGATTCAGACAGTGATGGTGTGGTAGGCTGAATAATGTCCCCCTCCCCGACCTCAAGAAAAAGGATAGCCATGTCCCAATCCCTGTAACCTGTGAATATTGTCTTATACGGGAAAAATGGACTTTACAGATCTTGAGATAGGGAGATTATCCTGATTATCCAAGTGGGTCCTAAATGCAATCGTGAGCATCCTCATTAAAGGGAGGCAGAGGAAGATTTGACAGCAGTCAGAAAAGAAGGCAACGTGACCAGGGAAGCAGAGATTGGAGTGATGGTGCCACGAGTCAATGAATGCCAGCAGCCACCAGAACCTGGAAGAAGAGGCAAGGAATGGATTCTCCCCTAGAGCTTCAGGAGAGAGCACTGCCCTGTCAACACCTTGATTTCAGCCCAGCGAGACTGATTAAGACTTCTGGTCTTCAGAACCGTGAGAGAATAGATTTCTGTTGTTTTGAGCCACCAAGTTGGTGGTAATTTGTTACAGCAGAAATAAGAAACTAATACAGATGGTTTGTATGACCCTGTAGATTGAATACCATGGAGACGGGTTGGAAATGGACTGCGCTACCCAGCAGAAATGTAAAAGCTCCCAAGCAAACATTCCAATTCTTTTCCTGGTCCTTGACTTCAAGGCCAACAGTTATGTAGAAGAGAAAATTCTTTTTAAAATGTAGCATTTTTCACACTGAGCGTTGAGACCTTAGTGGGCTGTGAACAGCATATTTTTAAAAAGTAAACTAGGGGGCTTCCCTGGTGGCGCAGTGGTTGGGAGTCCGCCTGCCCATGCAGGGGACACGGGTTTGTGCCCCGGTCCGGGAAGATCCCACATGCCGCGGAGCGGCTGGGCCCGTGAGCCATGGCCGCTGAGCCTGCGTGTCCGGAGCCTGTGCTCCACAACAGGAGAGGCCACAGCAGTGAGAGGCCCATGTACCGCAAAAAAGAAAAAAAAAAAAGAAAGAAAGTAAACTAGGATAAAATGAAAAGCCTGACAGCTAATGTTCTTGCCTCTGTGAACCACGTGCACTCCCACCTTCCCACGCACAGCCATCACACGAGGTCTTTCTTGCAGTCTCTTTCCTCCTCCTGCTGCTTGTGGTCAGGCACCCTCATATGTGTTCTCACTGCACCTTGTGCTTCCTTTGTGAATGTCCTCAACACCATGCAGCCCATACTGCTCATTCGTTCAGCAAGTTTGCTGCAAGTCCTACTGTGTGTCAGGCACTGTGCTGGGCGTTGGTCCTATCTGAGTGCTTGTGTGTCTCCCCACTGGACAGCCATTTCTCTGAGGAATAGTGTTTTAACTGTGTCTCCAGCACCTCCTGCAGTGCCTGGCACACTCGAAGATAGTCAATATGGTTACACACTGTGACTCTAGATTTTAGAATTATTCTTTTAAGCAAATTCAAATGGTGCTTGGGGGAAGGTCACCTAGTATGGTCTTTCTAGGCCTGGGACAGATATTGCTCTGTGGGCTTAGGCCTGATGGGCATAGGCTTTCTAGAAGCATGACCATAGATATCCTCCAATTGGGCTTTCACCTTTTCGTAGCCCCTCAGTAGGATTGGACACATTTTCTCTCCTCTCCAAGTCACCCCTTGCCACAGTATCCTGACCCTTTCTAGAGGGGGAATCACGTGACTGGTAAAGACGTGGAAGGAGTGCTTTGTGCACCTTGGAGGTGGTCCTAATTGCAGGACCAGGTGGAGAAGCTAGCCAAAAATAAATCTCGGGTCATTCAGGAATTTTTAAAAGAAGAGGATGCCTAACCTTCCCAACTTAGACACTTTTGCTAATTTATTGTAATATCATCATGTCCTTAAGACATCAAACATGAGTGCCAAATCATATTCATCAGTGTCTTAGGCAACGACCACACATGTAAAATATAGACGATGATATCACGGTTGACTCGATATGATCACAGTCTTGTGTGTAAACTTCCTTTCTAGGCATTCAAAGCACACAGTAGACATTATCTGGTTGTTTTTCCCAACACTTTTGCCAGCTAGGTAGGGAGCAGGTATCTTACTCTCCTCCTCGCACAGATACGTTGATAGCTTTCCTGGGAATTATTTGTCCAAAACCCCCTTGATAATAAGAGCAACTGGAAGGAAAATGACTGGAGGCTTAATTTAAAAAACAGAACTTCCTGTTGAGGCAACTTCAGGTCACAATGCTGGGATATTTCTAATTTCAAGCATTCTTGAAGCAAGGGAGCATAAAGCGTTAGTTATTTCTCTTTATTGTGGTTGTATAGGAGCGAATGGGGTAGCAGATAATTTAATTAAATCAATTCAACTGTTGGTATTTTGTGTTCAGCGTCTACAGGGAACTTCAGTGTTTGTTTTCTTTCCATGACGGCAGTGGTATCACCAAGCATAGCTCAATAAAGCAGGGCATAAATGTGATTCTATAGCAATTTTTTGCTATTAGAGGCAATTCTACTATAGTGATGAAAACATTTAGAGTTATAAAGGTCTGAGCTGGAGTACCATTTAACCAATGGCTATGAGAATAAGAAAAGATCATATATGTAAAGTGCTTTATAAACACTAAAATACTATAGAAAAACAAGCTATTATGAAGCTAATGGACCACTAAAATTATGATGCCTAGTGCAGGTTATATTTTCTTCCAATGGGGTCTATTTCCAATGGGTCAGTGGTGCAAGGAGCCTTTAAATCTGTAAATTATCATCTTCCTGGAAAATCAGGAGAAAAGAAAATGAAGAGTGGAAAGGAAGCCTGGGGCTATAGGTATATCAAAATATAAAGAATGTGTCAAATATGAACTGTAGTCTATATGGTGGAATTCAAGTATCTATACACCGTAGGGGGCAGGAAGCTTGAAAATACAGCTTTCCTATGTCTCCTGGAATGTGGACCCTTTGTTCAGGATCTACGAGGTAAAGCATTCCATAGGAAGTATTTGTTTAATTGTATGTAGCCAGAACTCAGCTGGGGGTAGGCCAGATTCCATCGCGTAATGTTATGGCGTGTAATGTTATTGCTTCTTCAACCAAGATACGTGCACACTTCAAGCCAAGTGCAAACCCACGAGGTTTGAACTCCTAACCTTTAAAATACAAGGCAGCTACTTTGGCCACCAGGCATCCCCGTTCCTGTTTACCAGGACTGGGAGTTCTCATCAGGCAGAGCCCCGTCTATTCCATGACCCTAGCAGAATAACATTGAGAAACTCAAAGGAATATCCATTTTAAAATAGTGTCTGTGGTACCAAAAGGATTCTGAAGCTCTGAATCAGCCCCTTACCTCACGGCAAAATTTACAGGCTTGCAGAGTTAAATGAGGATCAGATTGGAATGTACGGGCTTCTGTTTTTCTGTAATGACACGTTGTGAGAAGGAAGGCAATTTTCTTGGACATTCCTCTAAAACCAGTGCACTTGCAGTGGTTGTTTTTGGTTTCCAAAACCAGCCAAAACAGACCCAGGGCCCGTGCTGTCCTCTCTGGGTGCAGGACTCTGGGCCACCTAAGCCACTTGTCCAGGGATTGTAATCAAAATCATTAATCGTGCCTCCCGTTGGGCATGTGTTAGCCCCTCCTCAAAGCACTCAGAAAGTGGACTTTAGTAACGCATTCTTTCTCTGAAGTCATTGAATGATAATATACGAAAATCGATTCTCTAAAATACAATCTTAGACTTTGGCTGCACCCATGAGTTGAAAGAATTTTGTGAGGAAAGGAAGAAAAAAAGGAAAGAAATGTGCCTGTTTCTCATATCTGATGATGAAAAATCCATATACTATAACCTGAAAAGGAAAAATAAACAGAGTCCGTGAAACTCTGTGGCAAAGAGGAATGAAAATGTTCTTTCAAAAAAAAACAACAAAAAACGGAACTGTGTTCTCTGCAGGTTTAGCGGCAACCTTTGCCAAAATCTGCTTTCTGCAAACTTTCCTCTAGACCTGGCTCCCACCAGCAGGCTTGGCTGCGGGAGAAAATCTTGGATGACTGTGGTTTGGAGTGTGTGAATGTTAAAATCAGACATCGTTCCCTTTCTTTATAACAACAACAAGCCTTTGGTTTTGGCTATATTCGTGCTGTTTTCCGGTGCTGCCTTGTTTCTTTTCTTGCTACAGGTTAGAACTATTGACGTGCTCTTGATATTTTCAGTTCATTCTCTTTTTGGCCACCACTTTCCCCTTTCTTGCAATGCCCTTGAGACGCTAGTAGACTCTATTTGCTTGCTGAAATAAAGAAATGACCGAATGAGTGTGAAATGATTCGTGGAAGCCACCCAGAAAGTTGGAAGAAGATTCTGAATTAGAACTTAGAATTTCCTTGTCCTCTCAGGTCTGTAAACCTGGTCCACTGGGCTGAGTTTTTCTAAGACATTGAGGCCCACTGATGCATGCTGATCCACAGATGTAAAGTGAGGCTTCAAACTGGTAGTCAGCGCTCTGTAGAGTGACTAGATATGAAATACTTTAATACAGTAATTATCACCTGCTTGGGCAAAGTTATAACTTAACATTGTTTTACCATGGATTATTCTAATTTACAACATGTTATAATTCAGATAGAACAAGGCCAATATTCAACCTAATCTCATCTATGAAAAGATTTGCTTAACAAACAACAAATATATTATAGGGACTATGTCTCATGTCATATATCATATGTCACATACTTAAGAATAAGACACAGGAGGGGCTTCCTTGGTAGTCCAGTGGTTAAGACTCCATGCTTCCACTGCAGGGGGTGCGGATTTGATCTCTGGTCAGGGGACTAAGGTCCCCTATGCCGCGCGGCACAGCCAAAAAAAAAGACACAGGAAATAACAGAATCGATGATTAATGTATTGTGGGGAACTATGTTTTCAGGAAGCACCACTATACAATAATCGTCGATCCTGTTATTTCTTGTGTCTTGTTCTTAACTCTGTGACATATGACATATGAATGAGACATAGTAGTCATCTCATAGAACAGACATAGGTAGTCTGTGTAACCTACCATATTACATAGCAGCTGTTGCAACTGAAAAAGCACATGCCAGGAAAAGGGCACATGCCGAAGTCATTTTCACTGGATCTTGGAAGTAAGCAGATCTCTTTATGCTTTGGTATAATGTAGAACCAGAATGTGCATAGCTAGAACCAGAGAACATGTTGAAGAATCTACGTAAAGGAGCAATGGCAGACTGAGAGACAGAGACTGCTCTGGAATCATGTAAAATGCTTCCTGATGCCAGGAAGATTTATTGATAGAGGAGGGCATAGGATGTGGGACAGTGTGGGACACAGAAAAGAATCTATAGATGAGCAAGAACCAGGGACAATGGAAGGATCAGGAAGGACCAGAGCAGAGATATTTCCCTTGGCCATACCTGTCTAAAATGAAAACCAGAGCCACATCATATATTAGCTTATTGCATGCATACATTTGTCTAAGTTACCTGTTTACAGTTGTTTTGTAATGTTGGTGCTTTCTTTGCTTTCTGCTGATTTCATAACATCAGATTAAAACCATCTCTTCTTGTATTAATAAAGATTGATATTAAGCATTTTAGTTGAAGATGGCAGATTAAATGTATACATTAGCCTTCATTCCCTTCTAAACTGTTCTAAAGTATAAATAAAGGAATTGGGATGGGGGGGCATAAGCCATAATGAAAGAGAGAATAGGACAAGAGAAAACAAAGATGAAATTTGGGGTACTGGAAAGCACCTGGTCAAGTGATAGCTACTTGGGAAATCTGAGAATGCCAAATTTTATAGCAGTGTTTGGGAAGCTGAAAAGCAACCCGGTTTACACTGAAGTGGTGACTGGAGGGTCTTCCTTTTTTTTTTTTTTTTGGAGGTTCTTCTTGAAGTGAGGTTGAAGGTGGGCTACAATCAACGGATTGGATAAAAAAAAGCAGTTAGATCAATGCATGGATATATAAAATGTGATATATCCATACAATGGAATATTATTTATCAAAGAAAGAAATGACGTTCTGATTCAGTACACAACATGGGTGAATTGTGAAACATTATGCTAAGTGTGAAAGAAGCCAGATACAAAGGACCACATACTGTATGACTCCATTTATATGAAATGCCTACAATAGGCAAATCTATAGACATAGAAAGTAGATTAATGTTTGCCTAGAGCTAGTGGGAGGTAAAATTGGAGCGTTTCTGCTAATGGAAATGAACTTTCTCTTGGAGGTAAGAAAACATTCTGAGATTGTTTGTGGTGATGGAGGCACCACTCAGTGAATATACTAAAAATCATTGAATCGTGCACTTTAAATGGGTGAAGTCATATGGTATGTGAATTATATTTCAATAAAGCTGTTTTTTTAAAAAAAAAACAATTAGATGTCCATATTATCTCTCTCACCCAGGAATATGTTCTCTGGGCCAGAGAACACCAGACATAGTTCAGGATGGGGCTACCATATTAAAACTAGAGATATTAGGTGAAATTTTACTCACTGAATGTTGGTACATGTATTACCTCTTCCCTTAATCAGCTCCTGGTCTACTGGCAGCCAGGCTTAGGCCTTCCATCTAAGTAGAAAATTGGAAGTCTTCTCTGAAGAATCTGTCCAGCCCTTGAGAAAAGATCTAATGATACTGACATGGATGGGGCAGGGGGCGTCCTCTAATGAAGACTCTAGCCAGATCACTCTACAGTGATACTGGTAGCTAAGAAGCCCCACTCATGTGTATGAAGATTTCAATCTGTTTCTTAGCATCCTTTTCTTAAATATAAGTGGACATCTAGAGGTCACCAGACATTTGAGGAAAGCTTCTAAAATACGAAAGATAGAAAACAAACAGGAAAAGCAACTTGGATGAAACAGAGATGATGAGAGGAAAAGAGTATTTCCAAAGAAAGGCTATAATTAATATGCTCAGAGTGATAAGGGGAGATATTAAACACATGAAATAAGGACAGTACACTATTTAAAAGTAAAGAAGAAAGAAAGATTCAGGCAAGTTTCCCAGAACATAAGGGTATGAATTTCAAATAGGAAAGGCCCACTGAATATCTAACTCATTGAATGAAAATATCCTCGCACCAAAGCCTGTCAACATGAAATTTCAGAAGACGGAAGACAAGGGAAATATTCTACAAGAGGAAAAAAACAGATACTATATAAAGAATCAGGAATCAGAATAGCATCCCACTTCTCAACAGTCTCACTGGAAGCCAGAATACAAGGGAACAATGTCTTCAAAATTCCGAAAGAAAATAATCTAAAATCTAGACTTTTATACGTAGACAAAGTATCAGGCAAGTGTGAAGGTAGGTTAAAAATATTTTCAGACATGTAAGCACTCCCAAATTGTTCTTCACTAAAAAGGGGAGTAAACCAAAAAGAGGAAGACATGGGATCTGTGAAACAGGAGATCCAACCTGGAGGGAGTTCAGGGAATTCTCAGGAAGATGGTAAAGGGGGATCCCAAGAGGACAGTTTAGAGAGTAACCAATCCAGATTGAAGGGGATCAGAAGTTTCCAGGAAAGACTTCTTCAAAAAGATGAAATTAATGGAGTACTTAATGTGAGTAACTCTATTGAGAAGATATTTGCACAACTGGGGAAGAATTTGGAGATGACTCAGTCATAAGTATACTAAAAAGTAAACACATTTGAAAAACAAACAGACTATGGAAAATAAAATGTTTGGGAAAGAAAAAGTCAACATAGTATACCACATTGCTTAGCTGTTAATCATACCATATAGTCAAAATAGTATAAACACTGAATATCAAAATAAAATTAGGTTTCAACTCTATTGTAGAATGGGAGTTGAGGAGAGAGTGGATACAGGGGGAGAACTGTGATGTTGAGAGAGCACTAAATCCTCACTTTCCAACGTGGGAAGTTAACAGATAATGTTGGAACTGAAAAATCAAAAAGTTGCAATATAAGCCTAGTTTGTAGAAATATGGAAATAATTGCTAGAAGAATCAGTTGAAAGGGTTGCCACTAAGGCATAGGAAACGAGGGTGGATTCAAGAAAATGCTGATTTTAATACTTACAGATTACTTGATTTTTTTCAAAATTATGTGCAAGCATCACTTGGATAAAAAGAAAAAAAAATTAAATTAAAACTCAACAATAAGAACTTGAACAACTGGATTAAAAAATGGGCCAATGACCTTAACAGGCACTTCACCAAAGAAGATATGCAGATGTCAGATAAGCACATGAAAAAATGCTCCACAACAAATGCAAATTTGATGGGGAGCATCAAATTTAAAACATCAATGTTTTAAATTTAAAACAAATGGGAAATACAAATTTAAAACATTGATGACATACCACTACACATCTACTGAATGTCCAAGTCAGGAACACTGGTAACACCAAATGCTGGTGAGGATGTGGAGCAACAGGAACTCTCATTCATTGCTGGTAAGAATATGAAGTGGTATGGCCACTTTGGAAGACAGTTGGGCAATTTCTTACAAAACTAAATATATTTTTACTAAAAAAACCAGCAATTACATTCCTTGGTGTTGATAACTTACATGCACACAAAAACCTGCACACAGATGTTTATAGCAGCTTTATTCATAATTGCTAAAAGTTGGTTACAACCAAGATGTCCTTCAGTAGGTGAATGGATACATAAACAGTGGTACATCCAGATAATGGAATACTATTCAGCACTGAAAAGAAATCCTGTATGATTTCAATTATATGACAGTTCTGGAAAAGACAAAACTTTGGAGACAGGAAAAAGATCAGTGGTGGCCAGGGGTTGAGGGAAGGAAGGATGAATAGGCAGAACATAGAGGATTTTTAGTGCAGTGAACTATTTATTCTGTGTGATTTTATAATTGGTGGGTGCATGTCATTATACATTTATACATTTGTCAAAACCCAAAGAATGTACAACACCAAGAGTAAACCCTAATGTAATCTATGGACTTTGGGTGATTATGATGTGTCAGTTTAGGTTCATCAATTGTAACAAATTGTTCATCAATTGTAACAATTGTAACACTCTGGCAGGGGATGTTGATAATGGTGGGTGTGTGGGCACAGGGGGTTTATGGAAAATCTCTGCACCTTCTGTTCGATTTTGCTATGAGCCTAAAACTGCTCTAAAAAATAAAGCCCACTGAAAAATAAATAAATAAAAAAGAAAATAGAGATGGGTACAACCCCTGCCCTAATGAAGTATAGTTGCTAGCATGTATTACATTTGAAAAGAAGAAAAAAATCATAAGTACTTTTAAAACATTTTTTAAAAAGTTGATTCTAGAACTTGGTGTACTGGATGTGGAAAGACCAAACAGGCAGAATGGTGTCTGAACACAGCCTGTTCCTGCCTGGGCGCACCGTACACGGTCCTCATAGAGCAGGGCCCTTAATCCCCACATCAAATGAGAGTAGGGATGGCTTTGAGAGCATTAAAACTACGCAGAATAAAATAAAACCTTTGTACCAGATAGGTCTTAAAAGAAGTTAAGTACAAACACATTGTTTTACAAATGAAAATACTGTAGCTCAGAGAAATTAAGTAAATTAAGGGTAGAGTAAAATTCGGTGGTGGAATGTGTTTTCAATGCATCATCTCACAGATACCCTAAGATGTATGGGATATTAGTGTCCTTGCTTTACAGATGAAGAAAATGAGAGGTGAGAAATTTGATCAAGTTCCTACAGCAAGTTAAATGGCAGAAGTCAAGTCTAGTTCCAGAACATGTGGTCTAACCTCTATGCTAGACTCCCTTCTTCAGCACTTGTCTTCATAAAAGTAAATCTACTTAGTGGTGGATTACTTGACCATTTGTTTTGCATCTTAGTCAAACTCAGGGAAGTTCATTCACTTCCTTGGTTTGTTTTCTATGTTTTCTTTCCAGGATAAATTATTCCAACTTTATATTGTTATAGAAGTACTGTCATCAAAGGAATTGTGAATTTTTTTCAGTCACAGAATCCTAAAAGCTTCAATGGTGGGAATTCCCTGGCAGTCCAGTGGATAGGACTCTGCGCTTCCACTGCAGGGGGCATGGGTTCAATCCCTGGTCAGGGAACTAAGATTCCACATTCTGCATGCTGCATGGTGCAGCCCAAAACAAGAAAAATTAGGAAAGCTTCAATGGCAACAGCCACTCCAATCACCCCTTTGTACGTGTCCAAAAGGTTTAACCTTAAAAGGTTTATCTGAAAATGTGATCTTGTTTTCATTCATTTATTTATTACTTCTTTCAACAAATATGCATTGAGTACTTTCTGTGGGCTAGACCTTGGGTATACAGTGAGCATAATAGACATGGTCCTTACATTCATGGAGCTTACAGTCTAATGGGGAGAGATAGACATGAAATAGGCAAACAGCTCAATACTCAGAATTATGTATGTTAAGAATCTTAAACAACCTGTGGGGGGACTTCCCTGGTGGCACAGTGGTTAAGGATCCTCCTGCCAATGCAGGGGGCACTGCTTTGAGCCCTGGTCTGGGAAGATCCCACATGCTGCAGAGCAACTAAGCCCGCAAGCCACAACTACTGAGCCTGCATTCTAGAGCTGGTGAGCCACAACTGCTGAGCCTGCGTGCCGCAAATACTGAAGCCTGCGCGCCTAGAGCCTGTGCTCCGCGACAAGAGAAGCCACTGCAATGAGAAGTCCATGCACCACAGCAAAGAGTAGGCCCCACTCGCCACAACTAGAGAAAGCCTGCACGCGGCAACGAAGACCCAACACAGCCAAAATTAAATAAATAACTAAAAATTTATTTTAAAAAACCCAACAACTTGTGGGACCAAAGTGTGGTAGTTGAGGAGGAGAGGGGTAGGAGATAAGGTTGGAGAATTAAACTGAAATCTGATCATGTAGGCCCTGTATGCCATGTAAGCTTGTTTCATTTTCTATTAAATCCTGTGGAAAACCAGTACAGGCTTTAAGGCATTTTAAATGATCTCTCTGCCCATTCTGGGGAGCACAGGAGGAAAGGGCAAGAGAAGAAGATGGGATAGTGCTTAGGAGTTCAGCTGCAGTAGTCCATTTGCGATGGTGAGAGCTTGGAGATGGAGAGATACAGACAGATTTGAGAAATATTTCGAAAGTGGTTTCAGTAGTATTTGGTAATGGGTTGGCTGTTATGAGCAAAGGGGAGGGAGCTTGCAGAGATGACTCCTAGGTTTGTGGTTTTAGCAGATGAACAGCTGGTAGTTTCACTTATTTAGATAAGGGACATGGGAAGAGGAGGGTCAATAATTCAGTTTTGGGATAAGTTGAGTTGGAGTTGCCTCTGAGATATCTGAGTAGGCAGTTAGATATCAAGCCTGGAGCTCAGAAAAAAGGTCTGGGCTGGAGATAAAAATATGGCAGTTAACAGCATTTTGGTGATTTTTAAAGCTATGGGACTGGATGAGATCCCGCAGGGGGGAAATGTAGAGAGAAATGAGCAACAAGCGCCAATAGGAGTGCTGAGTGTCTCTAATAATATAGGCTTAGGAAGAGCTGGCAGTGAGACTTACATTAGCCCAAGCTTAGGAGAGAGGAGGGGACAGCACGGCCGCCAGAAAAGCCGAGGAGAGAGTGTTTCAATAATGGTACAAGCAACTATGCTGAAGGCTGCTGAGAGGTCAAGTTGAGGTCTGGAAAGTATCTACTGGATTTGGCATTATCACAGTACTGTGCAGAAGCTGAGTCCTATCCACGCAGAAAACCTATTATGGGCATCTCCTCCTAATTCTGTGTGTAGCGATGACACACTGATAGTTTGAAATCAGCCGCGGGGAGAGTATTGACAACATGGAAGTTGACAAACAGTACATTTTTTTTTTCCTGGAAAGCTAGTTGTTAAACATGTACCAGCATGACACTGGCAATGTGACTCCATTTATAGTAAACTGAAGGGGAAAACATGCTTCTCTGCTCTCTCTGGTCCCATCAGAAAGTTTTCAGAACATTTTTCATGGAAATGAATTCTCTTCAAAGAAACAAGCTGAATGTCCGAACTTCCTTTGAAGTGGGCTTTTACCTTGGCCACGGGACTTTCTAAAGTCTCAGCCTTTTAGTCACTAACCTTCACAAATATGATGCAGACCAACAGGAAAAAAAATTCGGTGTGGTCATATGAAGAATTTCTTCCAACTCTGAGATGCTATTATCCTGAGTTGGCTGCAAGAAATTCCAGGAAGCATAGCAGTAAACCACATTTCATTTACTCCTGGGTTTATTTACTTGGTAAAAATAATCATTAGAAGATTCCAGAATTCAGGGGTGAAGAGATGACATTTCCCCCATCTTTCTTTTTCATTAAAAAAAATTGCTTGTTATGCTATGAAAATGTAGATAAGAAAATTAACTGGAAGTTGGAAAGTGTGGTATTTTCAGTATCATGACAACTGAATTAGATCATTAGATAACCAAGTTAATTGTTAGATAATCAGGTGTTAAGATAAAAGCATTTAAAGAACCATGCTTTTGACATTGTTTTAGTTATGACATGTCACCACAGGCTAAATACTGTCCTCATCTAAGAGGGAACTAAAGATTGAACTGAATGCATTACAGAGTCTTTAGTTCACTGAAGAAGTCAGCACGCAAACCTAGTCCAAGTAGCTCTGAAAGTTTGTTCTTTGACACGTCTTTACTCCAAACACATAGCAATGATAAATGAAATTTATCAAGCTTAAAAACTAAATAAACACTTCTGCGGCCCAGAATTGGGACAGAAATACAAAGCTCATGCTGAGCGGAAGCCACAAACTTACTGGGCTCTAGGTCTGGAACCAGGCAATGTTAGCTGGAGTTTGGCTCCTCCAGGGTAAATTAAAATAAAAAAGTTCCATGCCGAGATGGGAGACTGAAGCCAGGTTCACCGCTTGAAGCCAGAGGCAGAGGCAGCCTCCTCCTATTCATGAAAGGAGGTTGAAAAACATGTTATTCCTGCCTGGGGCTACAGCTTTTAGCAAACTGTGGACTTAGAGGAAAGAGAGGACACAGATATAACCTTGTGACCAGGAAAGGGAGCAGTCCATTGCCTGGTTTGGTGCCTGGATCTGTGCTGTCCTCAGTCACTGTGGGCTGGATATCTGAAGCTCTGTTAGTAGATCTGGGTCTGAACTGAGGTCCACAGAGCCAAATGCAGAAGGAGGGCAATCACAAAACCACTAGACAGGAAGGAGAAAGCACACTGGGGGTTGAGGGAAGAAGAGAAAGAGAGACAGAGGGAATGCAAGCCTCATCTCAAAATGAGCTCTTCAATCAAAACCCAATGCTAAGAAAGATAGCCAACAAAACAAAAGTACATAATTTATTACTGTTGAAACTAATGTTATGGAACCATCTGAGAGAAGATTTAAATATGTTTAGAATGCTCAAAAAGATATGTGAAGAAATAACTCTAAAAAAAAAAAAGAGCAAGACATTGTGAGGAAAATGCCAGCATAAATGAAATCAGAATGGATGGATACTAAAAAGAACAACTAGAAATCTTGGAAGTGAAAAATAGCGTCATCAGAATAAAAATTCAACAGATGAGATAAGCTCTAGACTGGAAATAGTCAAAGAGAATATGAATGAATTGAAGATGATGCTGAGGATTTCACCCAGGAAACAGGACAGAAAGACAAGAGACAAAAAAAATGTGAGAGAGCAGTTAAGAGACAGAGAGGACCAATTGATTGGCTTCAACATAACGTCTACAAGGAGTTCTAGAGAATGAGGATGAAAGGAATGGTGAGGAACCACTATTTGAAGAGGTAATAGCTAAGAATTTTCCACAGTTAAAGAAAGATCTGTGATCTCAGATTGACGAGCCATATAAAGTGCCAAGCAGGATAAACATAAATCCACACGTCTTAGTGAAACTGTGTAACATCAAAGATAAATATAGAACTTAAAAGCTGTTAGAGGGAAAAGACATATCACCTTAATAGAAATGAGAATTTGATTGATAGCTGACTTTTCATGTGTAGAAACCGATGCCAGAAGACAATGAAATAATATCTTTATAGTCCTGAGGGAAAATAGCTGAGAATATAAAAATCTTATATCTCTTTAAACTATTATTTAACAGTGAGGGTCAAAGACATTTTCAAAAAGACAGTGATTTAAATATTTTCACTGAGAGACCCTCATGAAAATAAGTAGCAAGAATGTGTTTCAGCAGGGACTTCCCTGGTGGTCAAATGGCTAAGACTCCGTGCTCCCAGTGAAGGGGACCCGGGTTCGATCCCTGGTCAGGGAACTAGATTCCACATGCTGCAATTAAGAAGTTGGTGTGCTGCAACTAAGTTGGCGTGCTGCAGCTAAGATCCCCCACGTGGCACGAAGATCCCTTGTGCGGGCAACTAAGACCCGATGCAGCAAAATAAATAAATAAATATTAAGAAAAGAATGCATTTCAGCAAAAACAAAAGAGAACAGAGATTGATAATGATAAACAGAGAAATTGATAAATTAGATTAGTAAATTTAATTTAATTTTCTTACAAAACTCACCATTTTTTGCCTTTATTTAAAGGATGAACTCTAGACAAAACTCTGAACAAAAGTGAAAAAACTAGAGGGGGTAAAGAATGGGAAAAGAGGATGAGAATTACTCAAGGGGAAGTTAATATATGCTAAGATCAGTTTCATGTCAGGGAAAAGGATAAAAATACTGAATAACTTTAGATGTTCTCAGAAAATGGAATAGTTAAGTATGTATGTTAGTTTGAGGATGCCTACTAGAATAAATAAAATACCATGTCTTACTCCTAAGCCAGCAGAAGAGGAAAAAGGGAATGCAGAAAATATTTTCAATGCAAGAGAAGGCAGGAAAAGTGGGGAAAGAACAGCAAAAGATGGTAAAAATACAACGAAAAGAGAGTTAAAAATAAGTTCAAATATTATCGTTAACCTCAGCAAACATAAATGTGTTAAAAATTGATTTAAAACAAAGATATTATCAGAATGCATAGAATACCAAAATCAGTTATATACTACACACAACAGACATATCTAAAACAGAACCATTTGGAAAAATAAAAAATATATAATAGAATATGATTTGAAGTAAAAAAATATTAACAAAAAGAAAGTTGGTATAGAAATCTTAATACCAGATGCAATAGAATTTAAAAACACAAAAATTAATAAGGATAAAGAGGTACACTACATGATAACATGATATATGTGATATGTAACAGTCACAAACCTGTAGGTACCTCAAAATACATAAAGAAACACTTTCCATATTATAGAGAAATTTACCAGTCCAGTATCATGGTAAAGAATTTTAACACACCTTTGATAGACCAAACAGAATTTTTAAAATTAGCAACTCCTCAGAATATTTGAACACCAAATTTAAAAGTTTGAGCTAATACGTAAATCTAATGCATGTAATACTCTGAACAAAGCAAATAAAAAATATATACAGTATATTCTTTTTCAGTATCTATGGAACTTTTACAAAAGAAATGTATCACCTACTAGGTTAAAAATTAGTCTCAGCAAATTAAAAAACAATCAATAGCAAACATAGTCTGACTATAATTCAATTAAATTGGAAATCAACACTAAAAATATTTAAATTTCTGCATACTTCAAAACTTAAAAATTTACAACCAAATAACTCAAGGTTAAAAAGGAAATCATGGGCTTCCCTGGTGGTGCAGTGGTTGAGAGTCCGCCTGCTGATGCAGGGGACGTGGGTTCGTGCCCTGGTCCAGGAGGATCCCGCGTGCCATGGAACGGCTGGGCCCGTGGGCCATGGCTGCTGAGACTGTGCATCCAGAGCCTGTGCTCCGCAATGGGAGAGGCCACAGCAGTGAGAGGCCCGTGTACCGCAAAACAAAAAAAAGGAAATCACAATGAAAATTACAAAAATCTAGAGATAAAAGTATATCCTTTTTTTTAATTAAGAAAAAGATTGAAAATAAACAAGGTAAGCATTCAAAATAGAAACTGGAAAAACGATAGAGTAATAAACTTAGAGTAGAGAAGGAAGGTACATTAGTTTCCTAGGGCTGCCATAGCAAAGTACCACAGACTGGGTGGATTAAAACAACAGAAATGTATTGGCTCACAGTTCTGGAGGCCAGAAGTCTGAAATCAAGATGTAGGCAGGGCCATGCTCCCTCTGAAGGGGAGGAATTATCCAGGCCTCTCTCCTAGCTTTTGGCACCTCAGGTGTTCTTTGGCTTATAGATGCATCACTCTAATCCTATCTTCACATGGCATTCCTTCTGTGCATCTTCACATCGTCTTCCCTTTGCACCTGCGTCTGTGGCCAAATTCTCCTCCTCTTATAAGGACACCAGTCATGTTGAATTAGGGACCCATTCTACTGCAGTATGACCTCGTGACAATTTAACTAATTCCATGTGCAATGGCCCTACTTCCAAATAAGGTCACATGGTGAGGTACCAGGGGTTAGGACTTCAACATCTTTTGGAGGAAGGGGGACACAATTTGATCCATGACAGAAAACGTGAATAAAAATAAGAGCATAAAGGCTGAATAGAAAGCAAAGTCATAACAGAGTAAATAAATACAACCAAAAGTTAGTTCTTAGAAAAAAAATCTAATAGGGATACACAGTCTTTAACGAGACTGATCAAGGAAAACAAGGCACAAATAAACAATACTAAGAATCATAAAGAGGGTACAACCATGCATGCAGAACAGAATCACAAAATCACAAATCACTGTACTATAAAACACAGAATAATATGGATAACTTTAGGCCAACCAATTTGAAAACTTAGATGACATGGGTAATTTTCTTTAAAATATATGTTAGTAATTCACTGCAGAAGTTGAAGGACCCATTTGACATGTGAGTTCTTATAGCAGTCTTTCACTTAAAATTGATCCTGACTAAATGTTAACTCTACCTTCTGGAGTTCATGTTTTAGAAAAAGAAAATAAAGCAAAAGGAAAAAAGAACATGCAATTGAATTTGTCAAACAAAAGCTAATTCCATTCTCTTAATTATGGTACCTAACAATTAACCTTATCTGGTTAATTTCATACAGTAATGACAGTCATCTATAGCAATAGAAAAAGTGACATCAGTCTGGATTTAAGGGTTCTTGAACAAATATAAGCATGGATTTCAGCCATATACATACAAAATTCACATTTAATTAATTTTAAAAAATTTTTTAAATATTTATTTATCTATTTTTTGGCTGCATCGGGTCTTAGCTGTGGCACACGGGATCTTTCGTTGTGGCATGTGGGCTCTTCATTGCAGTTGGGCTCTTTGTTGTAGCGCGTGGGCTTCTCTCTAGTTGTGGTGCACAGACTCATTAGTTGTGGTGCATGGGCTCAGTAGTTGCGGCGTGCAGGCTTAGTTGCCCCACGGCATGTGAGATCTTAGTTCCCTGACTAGGGATCAAACTGGTGTCCCCTGCATTGCAAGATGGATTCTTAACCACTGGACCACCAGGGAAGTCCACACATTTATTTTTAAAGCAAATTCTATAAATCTTGGAGAGAGTAGCATTTCAATCTATTTTAAAAACTTGGATGGGTAGATGATTACATAATATCTCTATTTATAATAGCTATGTCTCTTCCCTGGGCTTATATTGGATCTTATTTTCAGGTTTTTAGGTGAACAGTAAGGGACTGAGAAATGTGCCCTTAGCCAGTAGGGAGCTGTGGGGTTAGAAAAACAATTTCCAGGAACTTTTAATTTTAACCACTAAATAAATATTTCAGTATATTTGTACACACAGAGCATATATTTTTACCTACTCTAATCTTTCTGTGTGGATATAAAAATAAATGCACAAGAAAATGATAATGGAACTACTGACAGATGCTTTGGTACAGCTGCAAAATGAAAATACTTCTCTCTATATATTCATAATCGCTCTAGAGATAGAGATCTATAAACCTGCTGAGCTGGTATTTCACTTATGCACTATTTTCTGTCTGCTTCTTAACAAGGGACTCCACATTCCACATATGCCCCACATTTTATTTTAACTACCATGTTCTTGGCTTTGCTCTTTTCATGTCAGCTTTATCCTTTAACAGCCTGTTCAGTAGTGATTTCTCAGCTTCAGACTCTGACTTACTTTTCTTCCCCCTCAGAAATGTCCTGTAATTTTATTTCTTGCTTCCCAAAGTGTGGCTCTCACTCATATTTTCCATGAATAAAACCTTTTCCCAGAGGGGACCAAATTAATGGAGTCATCCTCTAGCTCCACTTAAAAGCCATATTTAAATACAAATACTATTGCTTCCATTTGTTTGGCTTTACTTCTCATATTTAATGTGAACTATTAAGACATAACCAAATGAAACCACAAGAAACTCTGAATAGGCAAAGCAATCCTGGGAAAGAACAAGGCTGGAGGCATCACATGTCTTAATTTCAAACTATACTACAAAGCTGTAGTAATCAAAACAGTATGGTACTGGCATAAAAATAGATACATAGACCAATGGAACAGAATTGAGATCCCAGAAATAAATCCTTCACATATGGTCAACTAATATTTGAAAAAGGAGCCAAGAATACTCAGAGGGGAAAGAATGGTGTCTTCCATAAATGACATTGGGAAACGGGATAACCACATGGAAAAGAATGAAATTGGACCCCTATCTTAAACCACTCACAAAAATTAACTCAAAATGGATTAAAGACTTAAACACGAGACCCAAAACTGTAAAATTCTGAGAAGAAAACATAGGGGAAAATCTCCTTCACATTGGTCTTGGAAATGATTTTTTGAATATGACACCAAAAGCACAAGCAACAAAAGCAAAAATTAATAAGTGGGACTACATCAAACTAAAAAGCTTCTGCAGGGCTTCCCTGGTGGCGCAGTGGTTGAGAGTCCGCCTGTTGATTCAGGGGACACGGGTTCGTGCCCCGGTCTGGGAAGATCCCACATGCCGCGGAGCGGCTGGGCCCGTGAGCCATGGCCGCTGAGCCTGCATGTCCGGAGCCTGTGCTCCGCAACGGGAGAGGCCACAACAGTGAGAGGCCCGCGTACTGCAAAAAAAATAAATAAATTAAAAAAATTTAAAAATAAAAATAAAAAGCTTCTACAAAGCAAAAGAAACAAGCAAAACAATGCAAAGGCAACCTATGGAATGGGAGAAGATTGTTGCAAATCATATATTTGATAAGTGGCTAATACCAATATATGTAAAGAACTCATAGAACTCAATAGCAAAAGTGTCAAACAGTCACATTAAAAAATGGGCAGAGATACCAAATAGACATTTCCCCAAAGAAGACATATAAGTGGCCAACAGGTACACGAAAAGGTATTCAACATCACAGTTGTCAATGCAAATCAAAACCACGAGATATTGTCTTACATCTATTAAAATGGCTATCATCAAAACGACAAGAGACCCACATATTGGCGAAGCTGTGGAGGAAAGGGAACACTGTTGGTGGGAATATAAATTTATATAGTCACTACAGAAAACAGTATGGAGGTTCTTCAAAAATTGCAAATAGAACTACCATATGATCCAGCAATCCCACTTCTGGATATATATACACAGGAAATTAAAACAGGATCTTGAAGAGATATCTGCACTCCCATGCTTATTGCAGCATTATTCAGAATAGGCAAGATATGGAAACAACCTCAGTGTCCATGAACAGATGAATGGATAAAGAAGATGTGAGATATATATATATATATATTATTCCAATGGAGTATTGTCCAGCCACGAGAAAGAAGGAAATCCTGCCATTTGCAACAACACGGATGGACCTTGAGGGCATTATGCTAAGTGAAATAAGTTACACAGAGAAAGACAAACACTGTATCTCACTTATGTGTGGAATCTAAAACAGCTGAACTCATGGAAGCAGAGAATAGAATGGTGTTTAGCAGGGGCTAGGGAGTGGGGGAAATGGGGAAATGTTGGTCAAAAGGGACAAACTTTCAGTTATAAGATGAATAAGTTCTGGGGATCTAATGTACAGATGGTGATTCTGGATAATAATAATGTATAATATACCAGAAAGTTGTTAAGCGAGTAGATCTTAAATGTTCTCACCACAAAAAAAATAAGTGGTAATTATGCGATGTGATGGAGGTGTTAGCTAATGCTGTAATGGCAATCATTTTGCAATATATAAGTGTATCAAATCACCATATTGGACACCTTACAAATGTACACGATGTTGTATGTCAATAAGGTAGAGTGGGGGAGGCATTACCAAAATCTAGCTTTTGTTTTTGTGATGGTGGCTTCTTATTCTTGCAAACAAACATTTTTGAGTTGTCTTAGAGTTACATAATGCCCAGGAACAAGTTTTAAGATGGGCGTATAGTGACAGCACCTCAGCATTAATTAGACTATTAGATTTCTTGTACATACAACCATCTGTCCCTGTGCCTTTGCTTGCATGGGACACGCCATCTGGAAATTTGGTTTCTCCTTTGCTACCCTTACTCAACCGATAAAGAAACCGAGGCCTGGAGGCTGACTTACCCAAGGCCACATAGTTAGTTAGGGCATAGCTGAACCTAAAGATCATCTCTGGCCTCTTGGTTCCCAGGGATTATTTTCTACCACACCCACTGCCTTTTCAAGGTTCTGCTCAAATAATGCCTTATTTCAGAAGCCTTGCTGAAATCTTCAAATAGAACTAATCTGCCCCTTCTTTGAACTCCTACATGTTTAATTTTATTCCCCTAAGGATACTTATCACTTTAATTTTTTTGTGACAGTTGTTTGTGCTCACATCTTTTTTCCCCCAGGTATTCAGCTCTTTGAGGACTGGAATCTGCTTGATTCACTTTTATGTCTATCACATTCCCCAGCCTTGTATTAATAGCTGCTCAATGTCCATTTGTTTAAAATAATTAAACCTCTTTTGGATTTTGGAAACCTTGTGTCCACAGAAAGCATAAAGAAAGCAGCTGCAGCAATATGCCAATGGCTGGGGGAATCCTTTCAAGCTTCCTTCACACTTTGATGGTTCTAGACCTGCATTGTCCAAGAGAACTTTCTGTAATGATGAGAATGTTTGATATTTGTTCTGTCCAATACGGTACTACTAGCCACATATAGCCATTGAGCATTTGAATGTGGCTGGTGAGATTGAAGAAATGAAATGTTAATTTTACTTGATTTTAATTTATATTTAAATAGCTACATGTGTCTATTGGCTACCGTACTGGACAACACAGTTCTAGACTATCTTGGCACCCCATTTTGATAAATCTACACGTGTTGTCTCTTTGAACTTTGTCACACAATTGCCTGTTTAGTGAGAAATGGTATTGTTGTTCTCTAGGCTCTGAGCTCCGAGATTCTACACACTTGACCTTCCTCCTTCCCCACTTTCCTCCCCAGGAGAAAGATGAGATTTATAAAGCTTTTCTTAAGCACTCCAATCTTCACTAACCTCCCTTGCCTCAGATTATGACTACATCTCTAAGGTATTGATATAACACTTAGATGGTATATGTCATTTGCTGCTGTTTTGAATTTTAGTATTTCCTAAATAAATTATAAACTACTTGAGCACAAAGACCATGCATTCCACATCTTCTGGATCCTGCCTGGTGCCTTTTATGGTGCTAGTTATATCGTAAATATTCTATACATATTGATCAGTTGCTTGATTGAAGGTAGTGAAAGGGAATCTGGTATGAGCAAGAAAGGACAGTACCTGAGACATAGGGAAAAGGGCATGTCGATATCGTAAGATTTACTTAGCACCCTAAAGACTAAAGATTTTTAGAATTATTTCTCTTATTCTTATAACTGTTTTAGCAAATGCCCATTAGTATTATTTTCCAGTCATCTAAGGAGCTCAACTCAAAAAAACCAAAAAAATTAAAAAAAAAATTTTTCTGAGTACCCATGTGGCAAAAACTATGCTATCCATTCTGAATGTATTCCTTCCTAATAGGGTCTTCTATCAAAGGAACTTTCTAACTACATTTATGAGCTTCATTGTAGAGCATTTACTGGAAAACTGAGAGGTTGCTAGATGTCCAAAACAGCACATCTGGTGGAACCAAAATTAGAATTTGGCTGTATATTTGTTCAAAACCTCCCCTAGAAGGTAAGCTCTCGAATGTGTACAAGGCTGTGCTTCTTTGGTGGATGAGGAAATCAAGGCCAAGGCGTTAGTGTTGGTTCACCTTTCCCTCTTCCTTAAGCACCTAAATTATACGTTGGCAAGATTGGGCTCCTGCAGGAATCCGGATAATGGCAAAATTCCTGCTGGCCACACCCTGTGTGAGACCACAGTGAGTCTTAAAGGGGCTTTGGCAAGAAGATGGAGGAAATTAATGATAGCTGCAAAGTGAGAAGGCCCAACCCTGGAATTCTCTCTCCTGTAGAGCCACACTGCCTGCCTGCCTATGCTCCAACCACTAGCTCCCAGTACCCCAAATATGAGAAGAAAATAAGGAGCCAGCAGGGAGTTGTCCTTGCGGGACAAGAATTTCAGCTGGCAACTGTTAATCACATTTTTCCAGCTATTCTGACATGTGTTATATAAGGGAACCAATTCCAAGACAAAACAGAAAACAAAATGCTCTGACTACAGAAGTGCAAATGTAGAGTACATTGGAGCCGACTTCTCCTTTTAACTTCTTATTTACATAGGATGGATTTGTTTAAGCAAATTTTTTTTTACTTCCATGAAGTTACAAATCAAGTATTTTATTCCCCTTACTATCTATTGTTCATTTTTATTTCTGCTAATTTCCATACGTTTAAAATATGTTTTCAATTTGCTGAAAATATTTATGAATCATATGCACACATGCATATGTACAATAAATCATTTTTATAGGATCAATCAAATCTGGCATCTTTTGTAGCTCACAGTAGTTCAAGAGTTCGAGGCCCCAGCCCTGTTTTGAGCTGCAATTTGTTGCTCACAAAATAGGTGGGTCAAAGGTAAAAGTTCTGTTTAAAGTCCTTTGACAGATACATCTAGATTTAGTTGTAAGTAACATGGAGGAAATAACTTCTGTCTCATTTCACATTCATGTCACAACTAATGAAGAAAATACATAAAGAAGAGTTTAAAAAAAAAAGAAAAAGAAAATACAGTTGGTCGTCTGTACCCACACTGCCCAGTGTCAAAATAACCAAGGTCACATTGATCTGGTGATCGTTGATGGTGTGCTTTTGATGTAAAGATTCCACCAGAATGCTGATGAATCCTAAATTATACTTCCATTTCTGACTACTCTCCTTAGCTACAAGGTCAAACATACCATTTCTACTGAGTGTCAAATAGTCTTCTCAAACATAGCACGTCTGAAAAACAACTCTTGACTCCACATTCCTGAAACTTTGCTTTTCCCCCAGTCATCCCCATTTCAGTTAACAGCATCCTTATTCACCTGGTTGGTCATTCTGCAAGTTTTGACATAGGTAGATAATCCTGTAAACACTACCACAGTTAAGATATAGAATAGTTCCAATGAAGAACATTTAGGTTGTTTCCCGTTTATGATTATAAATAGAGCTGCTATAAACATTCATATATGTGCTTTTGAACGAACATACATTTTCATTTCTTTCTGGGTAAATATCCAGGAGTAGCATTGCTAAGCTGTATGGTAAGTATATATTTAACTTTGGAACAGACTGCCAAACTATCTTCCAGAGTGGTTGTACCATTTTACACTCCCACCAGTGATGTATGAGAGATTTAGTTTCTCCCTGAGCTCACCAGCATTTGTATTGACATTATTTTTTATTTTAACTGGTCTCGTAGTTGTGCAGTGATATCTATTGTGGTTTTTTTTTTCCATCTTAATATTATTTAATTTTATGGAAAAAACAAGTTTTATTACATTCCTTTTTTAAAATGGGGGGAAAACTGTACAAGTAAGCATGATCAAACCTCTGTTAGAGCCGGTTAATGCTGATCTTATTGCCTCACAGTCTCTCTAGTAGTGTCCAAGAAATTATGTTTAAGGTCCGTCTGAAGAAAAAAAGCACTGGAGAGGCAAGAAAGGTCTTGGGTCAAAAGCTTCAGAGGGTTGTAGGGAGACGGAACTTGCTTCTTAAAAAAATTATGTTGAGCTCTGGAGCGCCTCCATTACTTAACACACCTTCCAAACCATTCATTGGGATACTTTTACCCATGTTTAAAGTCTCATTATATGCAGTTTGGGGGCTTTTATAAATTCAGAAATAAAGTAATATAAAGAGTAGAATATTGAAGCCTTCAGAATAGGGCTATAAGAGACTCAATACTGCTAAATAAGTTCCCAAACAAAAATGTTCAGTCACCCCCACCCCCAAACCTATGTGTAATAGGAGAAAATGCACAGCAAGAAGCAGAGGAAAAGCATGTAGACTGGAATAGATCATACACTGAACAGTCTAGAACCAAAGAAAAAAGCAAACAACAAACGTATATACAAAAGCCTAAGAAGCAGCTATTCTCCTCACGTCTCTAGGTGAGTACCTCTACCCAGTAGATTATAGTCATGAAAACAACTCAATTGTTTTTTTTTTAAGGTAAAAAACTGTTTCCCATCATGCTCCATTTTCTAGAATCTACGCTTTTTGATTGGTTGGTATAAACAAAATGCAAAGTACATAAACATGCAAGCGTGCAGGCGTGTGCACATACACGCACACGCACGCACACACAGACACTGTCCTAAAATGTGAAAAATGCAGGTATATAACGCTGGTATTAGAAATCACTTCAACTTCATACTTAGGAATTTATAGACCCTTCATTTGCCCCCCCCCAAAAATATTTTTCCTTGTCCTTATTCTTTAAATGCCCAACCACCAAAAGAAAAAGGAAAAAAATAAAAGGCTTTAAATGCACATGTTTCAAGTCAGTGTCTTGTTAACAAAAAAGGTAGCATTTTCTTCACTTTGGCCATTGTTAAGGATGCAGGCATAGATCAGGGAATGTTAATACTCACATGTATTTTAAAAAAAAGCAACATTAACAGAGCATATATCTTTCAAAAAAGGCTAAAATACTAACAAATACAAGTCAATGAACATATTTTTAACTAGTGCAATTTTATCTACAATGGAGTAAATGTTATTTTGTGTGCCAGGCATTGCAATACTGTTCATTTCCCTTTTATCATGCAAACATGCCAATTTTATCATTAAAAAAAACCTTTATTGGGTCACATTCATGTTGCCCTCCCACCCAAATTAAGGGGGGAAAAGTCAATAAAAGAGCCCTTCAAGATTTCATAATTATGAACATAAAGCTCCTAGATAATAGTGTATAGGCTGAATTTTCAGATTTATATAGAAAAAATTATAATTTACATAGATGTCTTCGTCACCGATTACAACACAATGTGAAGTTACACTACTCTGAAATTTGTACCAACTGTACAAAAACCATGAAAAAAATTATGTTCTTCATGTCCTGAGAGCCTACACATTTTTGAGTAATTTAAAAGGGCAACTATGAGAGCCTGACATTTTTCTGTATCTCACCTCTTCTGCCTCTCTATCTGCAGGATTTGTAAATCAAAATCAGTAACATCTTTGTAGCAAACGTCTCATCTATCTCCCTCTTCTTCTCTCCTAACTAATGCTACTCAATTTTCTCTCATCTTCCTGAGCATTCTCCATGAACAGCATTGCAAGTTGGTTTAAAAAAGAAAAGAAAGAAAGAAAAAGAAAAAAAGGAAAAAGAAAGTTTTACAAGGGTTTTGCTGGTTAATTATTTACTGGTGGAATCACTCCACCAGGAGTCTGATTTCATTGGCTAGCAGTTGGTTTCCGTTGAATAGGCCCCCTGCGAGCTTGGTGAGCAGCCCTCGTTCCGTGGTTTCAGGATCGCTGTCAACAGAGCTGGAACTTGCGCTCATGTTGTCGACAGAAGTATTGGCTGGGAGCTCCAACTCCGGCTCACTAGTCTCACTGGCCATGGACACCATGGAGAGCAGGGACATACGCCGGGTGAGCCGGCCAGAGGGCAGAAGGGAGGCGGCATAGTCCGCTATGATACCAGCTACATCTAGATTACACGCCTTATCAAAGGCAACGAAACCTACATTTGCATTGGCCTCGCAGACACAGAAGGAGCTGTCGTCTTTCATCAACAGGTCAATGCTACACACATCCGATCCCAGGATGTTAGACACCTGCATAGCTAGCTGCTTCCCTTGTTCACTCAATGAGCACATCATCCCGACACCACCTAGTGAGCAGTTTCTTTGCATCCTCCCATCTGTTGAACAGCGTAACATTGTGCCAACCACACGACATCCCACGACAGTGACACGTACATCCCTTCCATGATACTCTTTATCATATTTCTGAAATAGGTATGGAGCTTCATGGCGAATAAGATGGCTTAGATTAGCCAAAGGGTGCTTATCGCGAGCCAAGAAAACTGCTTTGCCTCTATGACCCCGTGTATTCTCCACCACCTTTGGGAACTCCAGTACTTCTGCTTCATCAATCATTTTAGCAAAATTTTCATGACCACCGTAAGAGAAAGTATCTGGCAGAGGAACACCATGACCTGCCAACTCTTGAAACATCCAGAACTTATTAACACAGTTCAGGATGGTTTGAGGTCAGTTCATCAACCTGCTTCCCACCTTCTCTAGATGGCGCAAAACAGTGACGTCACTATCACTTTGCACCCAAGGGGTTGGTACTGTCACTACCACCACCTGAGGATAGGCAGTAACTAGTTCTCCATCGACACAAAGACCCAGGTTTCCTTGCTCGATTGTTAGCACCACCTCATCTATCACCACAGCCCTAAAGTCCAGTTCCTCCTCACAACATTTGGCCTTTAATGCTCGTAAGATCTCTTTTGGGGGATAGTCTTCACTGATTCGACAATCTGTCAAAAACCACAACTTGGCAGCAACAGAGCTACACATCTTGATTTGCCTGTTTTCCTCTTCTGGGCTTACTTCCTCCTGAATATAGACTCTTTCTAGCGAATCGAACTTGTGTCCCCTCGCCGGCCTCCCAGCAAAGCCAATTTACTGACACCGGGATGTGGTGAGGGAAAGTACAGCGTTTACTGCAGGGCACCAAGGATGGAGAACAGGCAGCTCATCCTCAAAAGACCCGAACTCTCTATTGTGGTTTTAATTTGCATTTCCCTTATAGCTAAAGATATTAAACATCTTTTCATGTGCTTACTTGCCATCCGTATACCCTCTTTACTGAAGAGTCCAAATCTTTTGCTTTTTTTTTTTTTTTGTCTGCACCATGCACGACTTGCAGGATCTTAATTCCCTCACCAGGGATCGAACTCAGGCCCTTGGCAGTGAAAGTGCAGAGTACAGTCCACCGGACTGCCAAGGAATTCCCTTGCTATTTTCTAATTAGATTGTTTTCTAACTGTTGAGTTCAGAAAGTTTTTAGAAATAGTCTGAATAGAAGTACTTTGTTGGAGTTTTTAGGGTTAGGATTTTTTAGGTTAGTTTTAGGTTCACAGCAAAATTGAGCAAAAAGTACAGAGATTTCCCATATACTCCTAGCCCCTCCACATGCACAGCCTATCCTGTTATCAACATCCTCCACCAGAGTGGAACATTTGTTACAATTGATGAACCTACTGTGACACATCATAATCATCCAAAGTCCATAGTTTACATTAGGGTACACTCAGTGTTTTACATTCTATGGGTTTGGACAAATGTGTAATGACATGTGTCCATCTTTATAGTATCATATAGAATAGTGCTAAAAATAGTGCTCTGCCTAGTCATTCCTCTCCCCTAACCCTGGGCCACCACTGTCTCCATTTGCCTTTTCTAGAATTGTCATGTAGTTGGAATCATACAAGATATAGCCTTTTCTAATTGGCTTCTTTTACTTTGTAATACACATTTAAGATTCTCTCATGTCTATTCATGGCTTGATAGCTCATTTCTTTTTAGTGCTGAATAATAATGCATTGAATGAATTTACCACTGTTTATCCATTCGCTCACTGAAGGACATCTTGGTTGCTTCCAAATTTTGACAATTTGAATACAACTACTATAAACATCCATGTGCAGGTTTTTGTGTGCCCATAAGTTTGTAAGAAACTGCTAAACTGTCTTCCAAAGTGGCTGTACCATTTTGCATTCCCACCAGCAATGAATGAGAGTTCCTTTTGCCCCACATCCTCACCAGCATTTGATGTTTTCAGTGTTCTAGATGTGGCTACTCTAATAGGTGTGTAGTGGTATGGCGTTGTTGTTTTCACTTGCATTTCCCTGATGACATGTGATGCAAAACATCTTTTCATGTGCTTACTCGCCATCTGTTATATTCTTTAGTGAGTTACCTGTTAAGGTCTTTGGACTATTTTTTGAGTTGTTTGTTTTCTTATTGTTAAGTTTTAAGAGTTCTTTGTATATTTTGAATAACAGTCTTTTATCAGATGTGCCTTTTGCAAGTATTTTCTCCCAGTGTGTGGCTTGTCTTCTCATTCTTTTGACATTGTCTTTGCAGAGCAGAAGTTTCTTAATGTTGATGAAGTCCAGCTTATCAATTTTTTCTTTCATAGATCATGGCTTTGGTGTTGTATGTTAAAAGTCATTGCCATATCCAAGGCTAGGTTTTCTCCTATGTTGTCTTCTAGGAGCTTTATGGTTTTGCATTTTACATTTAGGTCTGTGATCCTTTTAAAGTTATTTTTGTAAAGGGTGTAAGATCTGTGTCCAGATTTATTTTTTGCAAGTGGATGGCCAGTTGTTCCAGCATCATTTGTTGAAAAGATTATTCTCCATTGCATTTCTTTTGCTCCTTTGTCAAAGATCAGTTGACTATATTTATGTGGGTCTACTTCTGAGCTCTGTATTTTGTTCAATTGATCTATCTGTCTATTCTTTCATCAATACCACACTGTCTTGATTACTGCAGCTTTATAGTAAGTCTTAAAGTTGGGTAGTGTCAGTCCCCCAACTTTGTCCTTCTTCAATATTGTGTTGGCTATTCTGGGTGTTTTGCCTTTCCATATAGACTTTAGAGTCAGTTTGTTGATATTCATACAACTTGCTGTGATTTTGATTGGGATTGCTTTGAATCTATAAATCAAGTTGGGAAGAACTGATATCTTGACAATATTGGGCCTTTCTGTCCATAAACATGAGATGTATCTCAGCTTATTTGGTTTTTCTTTGATACCTTTCATCAGAGTTTTGTAGTTTTCTTTATATAGATCTTATACATAGTTTGTTAGATTTATACCTAAGTATCTAATTTGGGGGAGTGGTGCTAATGTAAATAATATTATGTTTTTAACTTCAAGTTCCATTCGTTCATGACTGGTATATTAGGAAAGCAATCAACTGTTCTGTATTAACCTTATATCCTACAACCTTGCTATAATTGCTTATTAGTTCCAGGAGTTTTTTGTCAATTCTTTTGGATTTTTTACGTGCATAATCATGTCACCTGCAAAAGAAGATAGTTTTATGTCTTCCTTCCCAATTGGTACACCTTTATTTTCTTTTCTTGTCCTATTGCATTAACTAACACATATGGTATAATGTTGAAAAGGAGGGGTGAGAGGGACATCTTTGCCTTGTTCCTGATCTTAATGGAAAAGCCTCAAGCTTTTCATTATTAAGTATGATGTTATCTGTAAGTCTTTTTGTTTTTATTTTGGTTTTTTTTGTAGATATTCTTTATCAAGTTGGGGAAGTTTCCCTCTATTTCAAGTTTACTGAGAGTTTTTATCATGAATAGTTGCTGGATTTTGTCAAATATTTTTTCTGCATCTATTGATATGATCACATGTTTTTTCTTCTTTAGCCTGTTGATATGATGGATTACACTAATGGATTTTCAAATGTTGAACCAGTCTTGCATAACTAGGATAAATCACACTTGGTCATGGTATATCATTCTTTTTATGCAATGTTGAATTCAATGTGTTAATATTTTGTTGATGATTTTTGCCTCTATTGCATGAGAGATAATGGTTTGTAATTTTCTTTTCTTGTAATTTTTATCTGTTTTTGGTATTCAGGAAATGCTGGCCTCATAGAATGAGTTAGGAAGTATTTCCTCTGCTTTTTTCTTCTGAAATAAACTGTAGTGAATTGGTATAATTTCTTCCTTACATGTTTAGCAGAATTCACCAGTGAATCCATCTGGGTCTCGCACTTTCTGTTTTGGAAAGCTATTAATTATTGATTCAAGATCTTTGAAAGATACAGGTCAACTTGGACTGTTTATTTCTTCTTGTGTGAGTTTTGGCAGATGTGTCCTTCAAGGAAATAATCCATTTCATCTAGATTATAAAATTTGTGGGCATAGAGTTGTTCATAGTATTCCTTTATTATCCTTTCAATATCTATGAGGTCTGCTTACTTTGAATTTAATTTCTTCTTTTTTTTTCTAATTTTCTAACGTGGAAGCTTAGATTATGATTTTAGATCTTTCTTCTGTTCTACTATATGCCTTCAGTGTATAAATTTCCCACTAAGCACTGCTTTCTATTGAGATATCTTCAAATTCAGAGATTTCTTTTTTTCCTCAGCAGTGTCTAGTCTACTAATAAGCCCATCAAAGGCATTCTTCCTTTCTGTTACAGTGTTTATTTTAATCTCTAGCATTTCTTTTTGGTTCTTTCATATAATTTCCATCTCTCTGCTTACTTTGCCCATCTATTCTTATAGACTGTCAAATTTATCATTAGATTCCTTAGCATATTAATCATAGTTGCTATAATTGCTGGTCTAATAATTCCAACATCCCTGCCGTATCTGAGTCTGGTTCTGATACTTGCTCTATCTCACCAAACTGTGTTTTTTGCCTCTTATTATGCCTTGTAATTTTTTTCTTGATAGCTGGACATGATGTACTAGGTAAAAGGAAGTACTCTAAATAGGCCTTTAGTAATGTGGTAAGGTGTGGGGGAGGGGAAGCGTTCTATAGTCCTGATTAGGTCTCAGGCTTTTAGTGAACCTATGCTTCTGAACTGTGAACGTCACAAGTGCTTATTAATTCCTGAACTCCACCCCCCACCCTTTCTGCTGCAACCCTGCCTTAGGTGGGACAGGATGGCTAGAGTGGGCTGGAATTAAGTATTTCCCTTCCCCAAGGTCAGTTAGGCTCTAATAAAACCTTAACAGGGTAGGCTCTGGTTAAATAGTTTCTCCTGAGGACAGACCTTGTTAAGAAGAGCAGAATGATCCGGTGTGTTTCAAAATGGTTCATTTTCTCGTCCCCAGGCCAGAAGCACAAGGGAATTTTTCTGTGATACGCACTTGAGCACACAGTTGAGTTCCTAGACACAAAACTCACAAAAATGTGGAGGCCTCCCTATGATAGGGTCTTCCTGGAGCTTTTATGTCTCAGAGTTGTTCACACTGAGCCTATAATAATTTGTCAATTACAGTTCAGGTTTCTCTACCCCAGCACTGGTTCCCATGGAGGTTTTTGCTTGTGGGTTTCTGCTCTGGCAAATTGTGATTCTCTGTATTTACCTGCCTGTTTCTTCAATTTTGGGGTAGCAGCTTGCCTTGTGACCTCACTGTTCTTAGGGATCCAAGAAGAGTGGTTGATTTTTCAGTTTGTCAGCTGTCTGCTTGTTAAGATGGAGTAGCAACTTCCAAGCTCCTTACATACTGGACTAGTTGTGCCCTGTTTTTAATCCACTAAACAGCGTTTCTCAGAGAGCAGAACTCCTTAATTTTAATGAAGCCCGATTTTTTAATATCTTCTTTCATGGATCAAGCTTTTGTGTGTTGTATCTAAGAAATCTTTGCCTAACTCAAGGTCACAAAGATTTTCATCTCTTTTCTTCTAGTAGAGTAATCTTTTTAAAGTGTAAATTAGATCACATCAGTCCCTTGCTAAAACTCTCCAAGCATTTTCCCTCATATTGAAAATAAAATCTAAACTCCTGATTTTAATCTATGAAGACCTGCACGATCTTGCCTTCGGCTTCTTCTTTGACCTCTACCTTCTACCCCTTTCTTGCTCGTTCACTCTGCTCCAGCCACATTTGCTTTCTCACTGTTCCACATACCCTACTGGAGCCCTTGTACTTGCTGTTACCTCTGACTGGATTACTTTCCTCTTAGATCTTCACATAGCTCACTTATCAACACTGAGGACTGTGCTCAAATACCACCTCCTTGGGGAGCTCCCTTAGACCAGTCTATTTAAATAAGGTCCCGCTTTCATTTGCAATCTTATTACCTCTATTTTTTTAAAATTAATTAATTAATTTTTGGCTGTGTTGGGCCTTCGTTTCTGTGCGAGGGCTTTCTCTAGTTGCGGCGAGTGGGGGCCACTCTTCATCGCGGTGCGCAGGCCTCTCACTGTCGCGGCCTCTCTTGTTGCGGAGCACAGGCTCCAGACGCGCAGGCTCAGTAGTTGTGGCTCACGGGCCTAGTTGCTCCGAGGCATGTGGGATCTTCCCAGACCGGGGCTCGAACCCGTGTCCCCTGCATTGGCAGGCAGATTCTCAACCACTGTGCCACCAGGGAAGCCCTTACCTCTATTTTCTTCATTGCATTTATCTGGAATTACTTTATTTATTTGATTACTTGATTTTGCTTCTTTGTGCCTCTAAAATGTAAGTTCTTTGAGAGTAATGAGTTCTGTTTACTACTGTTATTCTCTGAGTCAAGAACTATGTCTGGCACACAGCAGATGCTCGTTAAATATATGCTGAAAAAATGAATTACACATTACTAAAAACTATACCTAATATCCTGGGAAACTCAAAATATGAATCTTGGGATAAGGGAGACAGTAAGATTGGGACAGGGTGAGGCTTATTTTGAAGCAAAAGAAGAATGGACGTTTTCAGTGAGACCACCTGGAGAGAGGAAGTCTGCTGAGCAGGACAGCCAGTTCCCAAGAATGTTGACCCATGCATGATTCCCTCTCCTAAAAAGAGTCCAAGAATAGACCTTCGGCAGCTAAAGCTCATTGCTTTCCTCTAGGGCAAGTGTTATCTCAGGATCTTGAGCTTAGTGTAATTTTAGGGGCCCTTCTGAGCTTCAAACTATATTGCCTGCAATGTAATTATTGACAGGGATGACGTCTTTCAAATTAAATTAAAGATTAAAAGTTTCAGCATGAGAATAGACATATAGCTCAATGGAATAAGATTGAGAGTCAACAAATAAACCTTTACATTTATGGGCAGTTGATTTTCAAGAGTGCTGGGATGATTCAATGGGAAAAGAATAGTCTTTTTAACTAATGGTGGTGGGACAACTGGATATTCACATGCGAAAAAATGAAGTTGGATCCCTGCTTTAAACCATTTACAAAAATTAACTCAAAATGGATCACAGACATAGATGTAAGACCTAACACTACACAACTCTTAGAAGAGAATATAATGGTAAATTTTTATGGGTTAGGCAATAACTTCTTAGACAGGGTACCAAAACATAAATGACAAACGAAAAAAATATATAAATTGGACTTGATCAAAATTAAAAACTTTTGTGCTTCAAAGGATGCCATTAAGAAAGTGAAAAAGGCAACTATACTCCAATAAAAAGAAAGTGAAAATGATAACCAATAGAGTGGGAGAAAACTTTGGCAAATCATATAATTGATAAGAAACTTAGGTTAGAATATATAAAGAGCACTTACATCTCAACAATAAAAAGACAAATAGCCTAATTTGGAAATGGGCAAAGGAGTTGAATAGATATTTCTCCAAAGAGGATATGCAAATGGCTAAAAAAAAAAAGCACAAGAAAAGGTGCTAAAAATTATTAGTTATTAGAGAAATGCAAAATGAGATATCACCTCATAACAACCAGGATGGCTATAATAAAAAAGATGGACAATACCAAGTGTCAGTGAGGATCTGAAGAAAATGGAACACTCGTTAATTGCTGGTTGGCATATAAAATAGTGCAACTGCTTTGGAAACATTTTGGCAGGTTCTTAAAAAGTTAAATGTAGAGTTCCCATATGACCCAGCAATTCCACTCCTAAGTATATACTTAAGAGAAATGAAAACACAAAAACCTGTACATGAATGTTAAAAACAATGTTATTCATAATAGCCAAAAAGTGAAAAAAACTCAAATGGCCATCAACAAATGAATGGATAAACAAAGTGTGGTATAGCCTTACAGTGGACTATTGCTCAGCCTGTAAAAAGGAATGAAATAGTGGTACATGCTACAACCTTAGTGAGTCTCGAAAAGGTTCTGCTAAGTGAAAGGAACTAGTCACAAAAGACCATATATTGTATGATTCCATTTATATAAAACATCAAGGCTAGGCAGATCTACATAGAAAGAAAGTAGATACGTGGTTGCCTAGGACTGGGTCAGGGTACTGGGGGGTTGGGGAAGTGATAGCTAAAGGGTATGGGGTTTCTTTCTGGGGGAACAAAAAAGTTCTAAAATTAGATTGCTATGATTGTTTCACAACCCTGTGAACTTACTAAAAACCATGGAATTGTATATTTTACAAGGGTAATTGTATGATGTGTGAATTATATCTCAATAAAGCTGTTAAAAAATGTTCTTAATGAGAAATACCTGCTTTCAGTAACACATTCCTCCACCATTTACTGAGCAACCTCTATGTGCTACATGAGGAAGATGCCAAAGTAGATAAAACATAATGCTGCCCTTAAGCACCTTAACTACAGTTAAGTAAAGACTCCAAATGCATCAACAGAGAAATTGAAACTCAAACAAAAGAGTGCAGGATCCAGGAAGGCAGAACAAGCCATCATGCCCAATGTACTGGAGGAAATTTTTCAGAGGAGGTGCTTTTTAAACTGAGATACAATGGACAAGTAGGACAATGAAAGAGGAAGCAGGGTTGGGGGGAATCCAGGCTCAGAGAATAGTGTACTTAAAAGCACAAAATCACTGGTGAACCTGGGGTGTTTGGGAAATTGTAAATTCATTTGGCAAAGGGGTGCATTTCTGGGGGAGTGATGAGAGATTAGTCAGAACGAAAAGGAAAGCTAGGCTGAAGGAACATGTATGCCATTTTTTTCTTAAAAAAGTTTTTTTTTGGCTGCATTTGGTCTTCGTTGCTGCACGCAGGCTTTCTCTAGTTGTGGTGAGCAGGGGCTTCTCTTGTTGCAGAGCATGGGCTCTAGGCATGTGGACTTCAGTTGTTGTGGCACGTGGGCTCAGTAGTTGCAGCTCGCGGGCTCTAGAGCACAGGCTCAGTAGTTGTGGCGCACGGGCTTAGTTGCTCCATGGCACGTGGGATCTTCCCGGACCAGGGCTCGAACCCGTGTCCCTTGCATTGACAGGCGGATTCTTAACCACTGTGCCACCAGGGAAGTCTCCATTTATGCCATTTTAAGAATTCCCAACGTTACGTTACAGGAAAGGAGAACCACACAAAAGAGACAATCAGTAACTCTGCAAACAGTGCAGGATGGAGCTGAGCAAGGAGAGGCCGGGGGCAGGGAAACCAGTTCAGAGGCTCTTTTCCAAGATGACCAGGGCGGTGACACTAGGAAAGGTGGCTTGGCTGTGCTCAAGAAACACTCCTGAGAGAGACTACCAGAATGTGTGGAGTAGATTTATTTGGATGAGGGTGAGGGAGGAATCTGAGATGACTCAGGCGTGTCTAATGCTGGAGACACAATTCACTAGGATAGAGACGCAGGTGAGAGCAGCATTGGCCGGAGGATAACATGTTTGATTTGAACGTGCTATGTATGCTTCAGGTGCCTGCAGGACATCCAGGTGGAGTGTCCAGATGGTTGGAAATATGTGTCTGGAGCTTGGGAGAGCTATCTGGGCTAAGACGCAGATTTGGGAGTCTTTAAGTCTGTAGGTGGAAACCGAAGCCTTAAAGTGGATGAATCGCGCAAGGGATATGTTCAATATACAGAGTCAAGGGGAGAGGGACCTCGGTATTGGGGCCCATTTTATTTTATTTTATTTTTTATTTTTTTAACATCTTTATTGGAGTATAATTGCTTTACAATGGTGTGTTAGTTTCTGCTTTATAACAAAGTGAATCAGTTATACATATACATATGTTCCCATATCTCTTCCCTCTTGCGTCTCCCTCCCTCCCACCCTCCCTATCCCACCCCTCCAGGCGGTCACAAAGCACCGAGCTGATCTCCCTGTGCCATGCGGCTGCTTCCCACTAGCTATCTATTTAACGTTTGGTAGTGTATATATGTCCATGCCTCTCTCTCACTTTGTCCCATCTTACCCTTCCCCCTCCCTGTATCGTCAAGTCCATTCTCTAGTAGGTCTGTCTTTATTCTCGTCTTGCTCCTAGGTTCTTCATGACCTTTTTTTTTTTTCCCCCTTAGATTCCACATATCTGTGTTAGCATACGGTATTTGTTTTTCTCTTTCTGACTTACTTCACTCTGTATGACAGACTCTAGGTCCATCCACCTCACTACAAATAACAGTTTCGTTTCTTTTTATGGCTGAGTAGTATTCCATTGTTTATATATGTGTTGGGGCCCATTTTAGATCAGGCAGATGAGAAGAGCTGGCGAGAGAGACAGAGGAGGAAGCATCTGAGAGTGGAGGGAAGGGGAATGTAGAAACCTGAAGTAGGGTTTGGCGCCATCCCTCAGGAAAGAAAGGAAGACGAGAGTAAGGAAGCTGAAAACATACAGAAAATGAGTATTGAACTGATGAAGATGGGGAGACTGGGAGCAGGAGGGCATTAACCACAGTGGGGCTGAGCAGTTGCCACTGTGGTATCAGAAGGGTAACCAGAGCAGGATGGGGAAGTCGGAGCACACTTGCTGTCTCTATGACCTTGCCTAGTGTTGGTCTTCTTTAAATCGTGTTTCGAATTTTTTGCTGTATTATACAGATCTTCAATAATAAACAGGCAGTCACTTTAAATTGTTTGAGAATGCTGTCAGAAAAAATTGCCTTTGACGCAGTGGTTGAGAGTCCGCCTGCCGATGCAGGGGACACGGGTTCATGCCCCGGTCCGGGAAGATCCCACATGGCGCGGAGCGGCTGGGCCCATGAGTCATGGCTGCTGAGCCTGCGCGTCCGGAGCCTGTGTTCCGCAACGGGAGAGGCCGCAACAGTGAGAGGCCCACGTACCGCACCAAAAAAAAAAAAAAAAATTGCCTTTGAAAATGTACAGAACCTCTCCTGCTTAAAGTTCATTTTGTTAGAATAAGAATTTATAACATAGACATTGAAATATGTTAAAGAATCCTTTTTTTCTGTTGTCAACATTCATCTAATTGTTTCTCTACTCCTTTTTCTGCTGTTTCCTGCAAATCCCTCTGCACTTGGCAGACTGGTTTTTATAACCTTTAATTAGGCACAGCCTGGAGGCAGATACTACCCATGGAAGTAGTCTGTCTCATGCAGCCACTCATGTGGGAATAAACCACCAGATGACATGTGCCAGCACTGCTTCATGTGCTTCCTGAAGATCAGCCTGGGGATGAAGTAAAAAAAAGAAGAAAAAAAAAGTGGCTCCTTGGGGCCTAACCTAGGCTTAAACACAGATTTGCTGTGTGACCTTGGCCAAGTCATCGCAACTTTCTATCCTCAATCTCATCATCTATAAAATTAAGTGGTGGGCTTCCCTGGTGGTGCAGTGGTTAAGAATCTGCCTGCCAATGCAGGGGACACGGGTTCGAGCCCTGGTCCGGGAAGATCCCACATGCCGCAGAGCAACTAAGCCCGTGCGCCACAACTACTGAGCCTGTGCTCTCCTATCCCAGACCCAGGGGATCAGAGTCTCTGGGGGAGGAGCTGGGGATGTTGTGGATATAATAAGTGCTCCCAGCTCTGTGATCACATCTTTCTATGGTGCTGGTTTATATCAAGGCAGAAGCCTGAGTGAACTGGAAATTCTCCTGATGCCCCAGCCTAAGTATCACTGCTGGGAAGTTTGTTGGAGGTGATGGGTAGAAATATGGATAAGGGTGCCTTTTATATGCTGGCCATTTATATGTATGTAGGGCACCTCGGCCTAAGGAAGAAGCAACAAAACAGTGGCTCCTTCATTTCTATCTTCCCTTCCTCTGCTCACTGCAGACATGCCCCTTTAGGGAAATGGGCACTGGGGCACAGAGGGAGAGACTTGCAAAGTAACGAGGAATGTTTTCTAAATGATGGTGTTGTGCTTTGAAAACACAGTGATGTCATTCAGTATTCTTCTTCCAGAGAGAGAGGCTGTTCTTTTGGTATTTCAGTTCATTTAGAATGGTGTCACTCATTAGGGTCTCCCAAAGGCTCCATTCAGAATAGCATCTTTAAGTACCCACTTAAGTGCCATGAAGCCATTAAAATAGGCATCATTTCCACTTTGTCTAAGCTTTCCATCAGGATGGACAAATACGTCAAAGGGCAGACAAACACAGCTGCATAACATTGGGAAAAACATAAACAGAGACCCTATCCAGCAAATAAACATAATTTGAAATATTGACATTCTGAAAAGGGATTAGTACTTGTTCTTATGTTCTGGGTTAAGATGGTTGTAGCTAGTCTAGGGGTGCAGGATTCACTCCACTGTGGGAACAGAGATTGTATTATTTCCTTCCTATCTATTCATCCTGTCTCCAAATGTTTTTTTTTTTTTCAATCTTTTGGCCATGCTGTGCAGCATGTGGGATCTTAGTTCCCTGACCAGGGATTAAACCGGCAGCCACTGCATTGGAAGCTCAGGGTCTTAACCACTGGACCTCCAGGGAAGTCCTCCCAAATTTGGGTTTTTTAATTTATTCATAAACATTCATTAAATTCTTCCTATTTTCTAATTGTTACACATGGGGATACAAAGTATACAAAATATAAGACAATCTTGCTGTCTTCTGGGGGCTTGGTAATGACAAAAGTTTGGAAAATATCAATATGAGAAGAATTTTTCACTAAGAAATAACGGAGACCTTTCTTATGAATTTAAGAGAGCCAAACTTCAAATAAGCATGTAAATGTTTAGATCACTATTTAAAATCAACTTGGCCTCCAAGCTTTATCCAGGATTAGTTAAAAGCCCAAGCTAGCTTATTCCATGGGAATTGCTGTAATTGTCTTATTGTAAAGTAATTGGATTTTTTTTTTTTTTTTTGTGGGTCAGATGAGTTGATCTCATTTTGACTGGAAGCTGTTTTATTTCCTTCTCTTTCTATTTGCAGGAAGCAGCAGGCCTAAGTAGATCAGCACTGTAGCGTGTATACATATGGACAGCTGATTCTTTTTAAGGCCTTTTTAAATATGAAAGATTCTGGCTGCTATTCTGTGAGCAGAATCAAATGCAAACCTTCTTTAAGTCTGTGTTCACCTTTTTTTAGAGGTCATCTTTCAGAAACAGTGGAGTTTCCTGTATGTTGGTCCCTCTGAAGATCTATTATGAAAATTGTGAACGAGCCAGGGGCAGAGAAAGTGGACCTGGAATCCTCAAAACATTGGCCAAGGACTTAATGAGTACCTCAAACTAAACCATCTTTGTACGTATCTAACTGTGCTCACAGCAAGAAACTGCCTGCTAAAGATTGGATGTATTTGGTCAAAGACATGATATAAATTTTTTTATATGTTGGCTGAAGCTTTATGGGCCTATAGTTTGATTTTATGAAATGTAATTCGGTTTCCCTTGCTGCCTTACTTCTACATTTACCTCCCAGCAAGCAATAAATTGGATCATACCCCAGACTTGTCCAAAAAGTCTTCCCTAATCCCTCCTAGCTGGTTAAGATACCTCTTCTCAGAGCTCTCAAAAAACCCTTTGCATTTCACGTTTACCGATTTTTTCTTACTGTTTTAGAGCCATAATTATCTTTATTTATCTGGCTACTAGATTATGAGCTTCTTGAAGGGAACGATATCATGTTGTTTATCTCTTCCTTGCTTGGCACATGGCACATGTTTAACAAATGCATTTTAAATAAGTGATTAAATACATGAATATATGTATGTATGAATCAATGAATGAATTCTTCAAGGACAAATACATCATGAGACACAGAGGAATTTAGTGGTTCTGCTGTGGCACTAAAAATTCCCCTCTCTGGGGCTTCCCTGGTGGCTCAGTGGTTAAGAATCCGCCTGCCAATGCAGGGGACACAAGTTCGAGCCCTGGTCCAGGAAGATCCCACATGCCGCAGAGCAACTAGGCCTGTGTGCCACAACTACTGAGCCTGCACTCTGGAGCCCACATGCCCAGCTACTGAGCCCGCACGCTTAGAGCCCGTGCTCCACAACAAGAGAAGCCACCACAATGAGAAGCCCGCGCACCGCAACAAAGAGTAGCCCCTGCCTACTGCAGCTAGAGAAAGCCTGCGCGCAGCAACGAAGACCCAAGGCAGCCAAAAATAAATAAAATAATTAATTAAAAAAATCTATTAAAAAAAAATCCCCCCGGGCTTCCCTGGTGGCGCAGTGGTTGGGAGTCCGCCTGCCGATGCAGGGGACACGGGTTCGTGCCCCGGTCCGGGAAGATCCCACGTGCCGCGGAGCGGCTGGGCCCGTGAGCCATGGCCGCTGAGCCTGCGCGTCCGGAGCCTGTGCTCCGCAACGAGAGAGGCCACAACAGTGAGAGGCCCGCGTACCGCAAAACAAAAACAAAAACAAAAACAAACAAAAATCCCCCTCTCTAGGGGTAACCATTTATCAGCTGTGGGTGTCAAAAGTGACTTAGATCCCAGATTGCATGTGGTGCTCAATTTGAAAAAGTAGACATACCAGCTAAGTTGGTTATAAAGTGAGATTCTGTATCATGAACGCTATTTGGGGGAGATGAGTTCTGGAGGAGCTGGAGTCAAGGGAAGATAGCTTAGAACACAGAGTCAAGTAGAAGGGTGTCGGTCAGAGCAGGGAGGACATTAGGCCTTTGACCCAGTGGGACTGAGGTCTGGTGAAGCCATATGAGAGAATAAGGGAGAGAGAAGGGGGTTTAGGAGTTGGGGAGCCTTCTGAATTAGAGACTTGGTTCCCAGGCATTTGTCAGGTCATTGGAAAAGAAGCAAGTGATTAAGGGTCGGGACCTCTGGAACTGGTCTAGAAGCAGTTGCACTGGTGCCAGTGGGGGCATCACAGCTGTAACCAGGTGGTCCTGAGCACCTGCCCCTCTGCAGCTCTTTCAGCCAGCAGGAGGAGTGCCTGCCATCCCCTGTCACATTTTAGCATAGCAGTTTCAATCCACTGAATATAATGAAAAAGGAATTTTAAAATCCTGAAATCACGAGTTTTCAGGCCATTACTAGGGATTTAATTCCCTGCTTTATTTATTTCCTAATGCTAAAAGCTGGCAGACTTTTCCCTTTTGCCACAGGATGAGGAATACTTGTATTAAGAAAAGAATCTATTACACACACACACACACACACACACACACACACACACACACACACACACAGTCCTTACCGTCTAGCTGGTTACAACTGAAACAATGGTTCTGACACTGTAAAAGAACCCGATACGCAAAAAGCAGATATTTGACCCTGAACAAACTCTGCATATGTTACGGTCAAGTTAGAACATGGAGAAGAAGAATGAGGTTTACTTCTTGAAAAGGAGGTGGTGCCAGTGAGTGAAAATAGTCCTGCAGGGAGTCGCATGAAAACGGCAGGGATTTTATCCAAAAAGTAAATTACCAGGACAAGTTAAAGCAAAGTAGTAGACTTCTATGGGGCCTGCCTGTGCATGGTTAAGTTATAATTTAACACAGACCAACGTATGTTTTCCTGTTACACAGTATGTAGTTGTCTTTGCTTGATGATTGTCTGCATTTCTGTTTTAGATTAAAAAAAAAAATATTGGGGAGCTTCCTTTGGCTGCTTCTGTCGTCTGTTCTGACTGCTGAGTGGGATTGTGGAAGGAGGTCAGATTTTATCCAGGGTGGCTGCTTGTTCTCCTGATCGGTTGTTCTCAGACCCTGGTGACCTCAGATCTTGAATCATTCCTGCCACTTTTACTAATAAATATCTGATCTGGTGTGTGTTTCCAGGCATCAGGCGGTCCAGCCTGTTCCACTTATTAAATGCTGCTCAGAAACCACACTGGGTTTGCTGCGGAGTGTCTTGGCTATGACGCAGAAAAAATGGTCTTATTTCCTTACATTTTTAATGCCAAGGCATGGGTTGGTTAAAAGACGATTATGCCAAACCAATGTTGTTATTTCCTTTTGTGCTTCAGGGGCAGGATATGTGGTGGTGGGTGAGTGGATGGCGGGTTAGAGGGAAGGACCCCATACGAATGTGACTAAGGCAGTTGATCCTATGTCACGTGATTTGCTAAGCCAGAGGCTGAGATACTATTAGCCTACTGAAAATTCCTAAACAGCGATTATCAGTGGCTCCTTATCAACTCAAGGACAACTTCAGGGGCTAGTTCTTTATCAGTAATTTAGATAAAGATATTGAAAGTATTCACTAAATTTAAAAAGAGCACCCGCTTGCAGGGAGGGGATGCTATCAACTTGAACACTAGGAATAGAAGGCAACATGACGGAAAATTCAGAAAATCTGTGTACTGACAACCAAGACTTGCTTTCAACCTCAGCAGAGACAAATGCATGTTAAAATCTTGAGGAGTCAGAAATACAGACTCAAAGAGGCTTAAGGCTAAAGAGTCACAAATGTAGTAGAAAGTGCTTCCGGGTCAGAGTGGACCACAAACTAAATGAGTTAGCAGTGTAGTATTGTAATTAAAACAATTTATTGTGACTCAAGTATAAATTAAAGGGAGTATGCCATACAAAGACAAGAAATCATCTCTCCATGGTGTTTAACATCATTACACCTGGAATTCATTTTTTAAGATCCCATTTTTAGAAGAGAAAATGCTCTGGAGAAATACAATAACGGTGATCATAGGAATGACAAACAGAAGAAATAGGAAAGTAATGACTCAACATTTGAGGTGCTGCTGAGGCTCTGCTTTTAGTGTCCATTACGTGAGATAGCATAATTGGATCTTAACTGTTATTTTGGGGTCTCCTCTGCAGGGTCAAATTTTACGACTTTGGAACTCAGTTTTACTGAATAATGAAAAAATAGGTAAGCTGATGGGCTAAAATTAGCCACTAATTATTTGCGAGGCACTCCTCTATCAGGTTCTCCTTGTGCTTGTCCTACTTTTCTTTGTCCCTAGCTATAGAGACCATTTATCTTTTTAAACAACTGCAGAATCACAGCAGCCCTTTCTTGGCCTGAAACTCAGGCTTCCTTTGTATTGATTCTAGCCAATTACTGCTCTTCACTAAAATGCTAAACCGTAAATAAGGGAGGGAGCAAACCTGAGGTTCTAAGCCAATATTTCTGGCAATTAGGCCCTCCCAGAATTACTCAGCTTGGGAGCAAACTCAGCGGGGCAGCTGAGCTGGTCTGGGCGAGGGGTGCCTCTTCTGGCTTCCACAGCACACTGTGCTTCCTTCCATTATACTACTTATTACACTGTCGTGCTGAGCTTTTCTATTTGTAATTTTATGCTTTAGATCAGTGCTCCTCAAGCTTCAGTGCACATTCAAATCACTTGGGGATCTTGTCAAAATCCAGACTCAGGTTCAGTAGGTTTGGGGTGGGGCCCGAGAGTCTACTTTTCGGTCATTCTCCTAAAAGTCCATGCTGTTAGTCCTGTGGAATGCATTTTGAATAGCAAGATCAACCCCGTGAGAGCTGAGAAAATCTCTTGATCTTTAAAAAAACGAAAAAGGAAAAAAAAAACCTTTCTGTTGAAGAATAATATACATACAGAAATGTGTACAAATAACAACAGTTCAGTGTATTTCCAAAAAGTGAACACACCTGCATAACCAGTCCCCAGATCAAAAATTAAAACATTGCCAGCACCCCAGGAGCCCTTCTGTGCACCATCCAGTCGCCACTTTACCCCAAAGGTAAGTGGAATCTGCCCTCTTTCACTTTGGCTGTTACCTGCAATACCCCGATGAACACAATTGTCTGTGTGCCTTTACTCGCGCATGCATGTATTTCTCTAGGGTTGTACCTGGACCCATTCTGATTTTCATAGTAGGAGGAGACTCCACAGAAACATGAGTGCCTTGCATCTATATTAGGACAGCTGGACTTTGTCTCTGGGTGGCTTTTGTCTAGGGAATCAAGGACTTATGAATGACTGATAATGCTACTAATAGCTTTAAGTTGTTTTGATCTAAAACAGAATAACTGTGATCAGTGCCTCTCCATTGCCTGAAGTATGTTTGTTCTTTACATGAAGTCTCAATTTAGAAACGATGACCCTATAATGTGTCAAAAAGAAATAGGCCTGGAGTTTTGAGGAAATATATGGTATACTAGTTTAAAACATGAGTATTTTTTGAAAATGGGATGGACAAACCTCTGTCTACATTCTGAGGGAAGATACCCCTACTATTCACAGGGATAATAGTTTGGCAAGGACTGGTGTTCATAAATCAGGGTAGCATCTAAATAATTCTGATGACAGAACTCTTCTGGGGCTTTTCCAATTGAATAGCTGATCAGCCATTAGGATAGGGTTATAATGTAGGTCTCTATAACCTACAAAAGATGTACCCGCAGTTGTAGGATTGCACAGCTGAAGAAAGCAACTTGTCTGGTGAAAAATGATTTAGGCTTTGATAATTCCATTTACAGAAGATTTACAATGGACTCAGTGTCCCAGAATCTAATTTCACCATTACGTAACTGTAGATATCAAAATCTTCACTGGAATCTGTTATCATCTAGTTCTTTGAGGTAATAATGATAAAATATTCATATAAAAGGATATGAATTTAAACAGTGTCTGCAGTTGATTTTTGCACAGGATATTATTTATTACTTTGCCAGGCTGCTTTTGAGGAATTCAGTCTTTATTTGATTGCTGATGTTTTTTTATCAGTCTCTAATCGTGACTGAATAAGAGATGGATGGTACTTTCTATTTTAATTCAGGTGATTTCCCTGGAGATATGACCCAATCTAAATTCTCTAAATAAGCAGGCTTGGCATAACCATTATGAACTACGATGTCCAAGTGTTCCTAAATTAAGATGTTAGCTGGTGGATATCAAAAATACATAATATTAAAAATACATAATATTCAGAAGACTAGCATTTGTTTCCAGACAGCTGAGGGATTAGCTTGCAGATTAGTAAAATGATAACATATGTATCATTAAGGCATACTAATTCAGTGCTGTCAGGAAGCTGGGTTAGGATTATGAAAATAGTTTCTTTTCATGTGCGTGTGATCACGTAGAGAAGATGTTTCTGTTACTAAATGCACGCAAAGCTCATTTACCCATTTAAAAAGGTCCACCAAGTACATGTTATACGTCAGGTGCCATGGCAGGCACCGAGGACAGAAAGATGAATGTGAGTAGTTCCTGTCCTGGTGTGATCCACGGTCTACCTGGGGAAATAGACATATAAGCAAACATTGGCGAGAGTTTTTTAAATGTTGTATCCTATTTGTATTAACAGCGATTAACCCAGAACCTAGCATAGCACATACTCAAATAAAGAAGCCATATCCTGGGCTTCTCTGGTGACGCAGTGGTTGAGAGTCCGCCTGCCGATGCAGGGGACACGGGTTCATGCCCCGGTCCGGGAAGATCCCACATGCCGCGGAGCGGCTGGGCCCGTGAGCCATGGCCGCTGAGCCTGCGCGTTCGGAGCCTGTGCTCCGCAACGGGAGAGGCCACAGCGGTGAGAGGCCCACGTACCGAAAAAAAAAAGAAGCCATATCCTCTAATACGGGAATATCCTTAGAAAGTGCAATGGTGAACCAAAAGGAATATTTATCAACTCAGCCTGGGGTAGGGTGGGAGTGCCAGAATCAGGAAAGTCTTCACAGAGGAAAAATATATATTGCTGGTGTGGTAGCTGAATAATGTCCCCCCAGAGGTGTCCACGTGTTCATCTCCAGTACATGTGAATATGTAAGTGACAAGAGGGACTTTGCAGATGTAAAGATTAACATCTTAAAAGTTAAAAATCTTGAGATGAGGGCGGGGGAGGGTGGTGGATTATCCAGGGTAATCACAGGGTCCTTATGAGAGAAAGGCAGGAGTATCTGAGTCAGAAGAGGGAGATGTGAGAGAGGCAGAGGTTGGAGTGATACAGTTGTGAGGAAGGAACCACGGCCAAGGGATGCGGACAGCCCCGAGAGGCTGGAAAGGCCAGGGGAGGGGCTCTGCCCTTGAGCCTCCAGAGAGAATCAGACTTGCTGACTCCTTGACTATAGATTAATGAGACTGATTTTAGACTAATCGCTAAAACTGTAAGACAACAAATCTGTATTGTTTTAAGCCACTAAGTTTGTGGTAATTTGCTACAGTAGCAATAGGAAACTAATGCAAAGGTTCACTGCCTGCTCTCTTCAAGTTCTTAGACCTCTCAGTTCATTGATTTCTTTCTTTCAGTGATTTCTATCCTACTTCAGTCACTCAGTCGCTTGGTGATAGCCTAGATTTAATATTACTAATAATTGCAAGTCTTCTGTAACTTTCACTTTCAAGGATCTCACTCTGACCACCACTTCCTATTTTTTCAGCACTCTGTAGCGCTCTGATTCCAGTAATCCTTCAATCCCACTGGATCCTCCAATCCCCTGATCCTACCATCTGTTCACTGTCCTTCACCCCCTGATGTCCTGGTTTCCCTCCTAACCCGATTTAGATTTCTTGGGCAGTTGTTGTAAACATTCCCTTGCCCACCACATTCTAGGCTCCCTTGCCTCTCTCTCACTTTGACATATTTGCTTGCCAAAATTCCACCCCTTCTTATACCTGGTTTTCTGCCTACTCCTTGCCTGCATTTGGACAGCTGAAAGTGACCGAAGAAAAACACACAAGCGTGGTGTTGGTTCTAAATTAAATTAACAACCACTAATTTCCTGTAGCCCTAGTGCTGCCGGGCCATCCTATCACACTTCCAGAGGCGACTCCTCCGCTCACACCTTCTCCTCTCTCCCCGACCAGTACCTCATCCTTCCTCTCCTTCACGCCCACCTGGCTTCTGATTTCACTAAGAGGACAGGAGCAGCTGTGGGAGAGCTCACGTGTGCCCCTCCCACCACTTCTGCCCACCTTTCTGCATCTCTCTCCACACACACTATTTCACCCTCCTCTTGTGATTCTGGATGAACTGCCTGTGCCCTTGTCTCAAGCCAACTTCTCATTCATGTGCTAATTCCCACTCTCTTTCCCAAGCTCAACACTGTTCCTGATACGGTTTCCCTCATCTCCAACGTCATTATCTTTCCCCTCTGTTTTGGGATCATTCCCATGTGATAGCAAAACTCCTTGAAAGCCTAGCCTATAGTTGCTAGCTCTATTTTCCTCCTCTCATTCTCTCTTTATTCTACTCCCATCAGGCTTTCTTTCCCACCATCTTACCGAAATAGATCTTTTTGAGGAGTCAGTAATTCCAGGGTGCTAAGCCCAATGGTCAGGCCCCATCCGACGTTGACTTTCGGACGCATTTGACACAAATGATCACATCTTCTTTCCTGAAATATTTTTTCTCTTAGCTTCTGGATCACTCTCCCTTGGTCTCCTCCTGCCAGACTGATGACTTCTTTTCCACTTTTCTTCTCAAGCTCTAAACACTTAGGGACCCCAGGGCTCACTCCTTGGAAATTTCTTCTCTGTCTATACACACTCCTCAGGGATCTCATCCAGATCTATGGTTTTAGGTAGGTGACTGCTCCCAAATTTACATCTCCAGACGGCCCATTTCTCTTTTCTGAACTCAGACTTTATCACAATTGCTGCCTCAACATCTCCACATGGATTTCTTATATGCATGTCAAAATCAACAGGTCTGAAGCTGAACTCCAGATTTCCACGTCTTCCCCCATTGCACGCCATCAAACCTGCTCCCCCCGACAGCTTTCTCAAACTTGTTGAATGGCAACTCCACCTCTCTAGAGACTCAAGCCTCAACCTTGACTCTTCTCTTTGCATATCCTATCAGCTATACCTTCACAATATGTTCAGGACCCAATCACTTACCATCTCTACTGCTACAACTGTAGTCCAGACTCTCTCCTGGATTATTCTATTGGCCTCATTATTGACCTCCTTGTTTCTGCCCCACCTCCCTGCCCCAGCAAGAAGAGTCAACGCTCAACGTGGAAACCATTTATTTAACAAATATTTATTAATTGAACATTTGCCCTGTCTGAAATGTGAGACCTCGTCAAGCATCTGCTCCATGTTTCCAGAGTAAATGCCAAAGCCCTCACTGTGACCAAAAGGCTGAAAATTACCTGCCCCCGTCCCTGCCCGTGCCTTTGCCAGGGGGTTCCTGGCAAACTCCTCCTATGCATTGTGCTCCAGCCACACCGGCCTCCTTGCTGTCCCTCCACCTCTAGGACTTTGTTTTTGGGGTTCACTTTGCCTGGACAGTATACCCCTTCCAAATCTTTACGTGGCTGGCTTTCCGCTTCTTCCAAGTCTCCGCTCAAATTTCACCTGATCAGCAAGAACTTCGTAGAACAACACTGCCTCACCTCCAGGCCCAGCACTCCCTTTCCCCTTACCTCACTTTATTCTTCATGGCATTTATTTATGTTCTGACAATATTATTGTATATTTACTGGTGTGTTTGTTTATGGCCAGGCTCTCTACACTGGCATGTAAATCACATGAGAGCGAGAATTGGAGCTACTTTTGTTTGGCACTATATTCCCAGTACTTAGAATAGCTTCTGGCATGTGGTAAATGTTCAGTAAATGTGTGAAGAATGAATAGGTTTGCTAGATAAAGTACAGGACGCCCAGTTAAATTTGAATTTCACATCAACAACAAGTAATTTTTTAGTATAAGTATGTCCCATGGAATATATGGACAGACTTATACTAAAAAGCATTTGTTGTTTATTTGAAATTCAAATAAACAAATGGGACCTAGTTAAACTTAAAAGCTTTTGCACAGCAAAGAAAACCATAAACGGGATGAAAAGACAACCCTCAGAACGGGAGAAAATATTTTCAAACGAAGCAATGGACAAAGGATTAATCTCCAAAATATACAAACAGCTCATGCAGCTCAATATCAAAAAAACAAACAACCCAATCAAAAAATGTGTGGAAGACCTAAGTAGACATTTCTCCAAGGAGGACATACAGATGGCCAAGGGGCACATGAAAGGATGCTCAAATCACTAATTATTAGAAAAATGCAAATCAAACCTACAATGAGGTATCACCTCACACTGGTCAGAATGGCCATCATCAAAAAATCTACAAACAATAAATGCTGGAGAGGGTGTGGAGAAAAGGGAAACCTCTTACACTGTTGGTGGGAATGTAAATTGATACAGCCACTGTGGAGAACATTATGGATGTTCCTTAAAAAACTAGAATTAGAACTACCATATGACTCAGCAATCCCACTACTGGGCATATACCCAGAGAAAACCATAATTCAAAAAGATACATGTACCCCATCGTTCATTGCAGCACTATTTACAATAATCAGGACATGGAAGCAACCTAAATGTCCATTGACAGATGAATGGATAAAGAAGATGTGGTGCATATATACAATGGAATATTACTCAGCCATAAAAAGCAACGAAATTGAGTCATTTGTAGTGATGGGGTTGGACCTAGGGTCGGTCATACAGAGTGAAGTAAGTCAGAAAGAGAAAAAAAATACTGTGTATTAACACGTATATATGGAATCTAGAAAAACGGTGCTGATGAACCTGGTGGCAGGGCAGGAATAGAGATGCAGACATAGAGAACGGACTTGTGGACACAGGAGGGGTAAGGGGAGGCTGGGACGAATTGAGAGAGTAGCACTGACATATGTACACTACCATGTGTAAAATAGACAGCTAGTGGCAAGCTGCTGTGTAGCACAGGGAGATCAGCTCGGTGCTTTGTGACGACCTAGAGGAGTGGGTTGGGCAGGGTGGGAGGGAGCCTCAAGAGGAAGGGGATATGGGGATATATGTATACATATAGCTGATTCACTTTGTTGTACAGCAGAAACTAACACAACGTTGTAAAGCAATTATAATCCAATAAAGATGTAAAAAAAATAATTTCACTGGATATCCTGTACTTTTATTTACTAAATCTGGCAACCTTATGCGTGAATAGAATTCTGGAGGAAGACATGGGGTAAGAAAGACATTCTGGCAGAAAGAGTGAATTTGCAAAACTACACAGGTGTGAAAGCGGTATCACTCATCTGGTGTAGAGCAGTTTAGAAAGGTTTTCCTATCCTCAACTCTGCCAGAATTGCTTTGTTGGGAAATATATTTTAAAAGGGCTGGTTTCAAAACCTGGATAGACTTTAAGTCTCATCTTTATAGACGGGTGATATTAAAAGTTTATAGAAAGTATAGAAGATAGGATCTTTGCTTCTCTTCCATGGCATTATTACAGGGAAGGATATACAAAATATGAAAAGAACATCCTTGGGGTGAGAGAAGTTATATTTTTGCCTTTTTGACCTTGGGATTATATGAAGTCATCCACAGTTACCATGTTATTAATACTGTTGATGTTTTTAGGCCTGATTTATCTGGGCTAAGTCTCCTGCCTTATAATGGAGGAAGTTATAGGCTTATTAGTTCTCTTCATCTGAGAAAGAAGAATTGGCCTTATGTAGTGGATGTTATGACATGGGGCCCATAGGCCCCTTCAAGACTGAGGTGCCCAGGACTTCCCTGGTTGTCCAGTGGTTAAGAATCCACCTTCCAGCGCAGGGGATGTGGGTTCGATCCCTGGTCGGGGAACTAAGATGTCACATGCCATGGGCAGCCCGCGCACCACAACTAGAGAGAGGCCTGCGCACTGCAAAGGAGAACCTGCGCACTACAATGAAAGACACCACATACCGCAAGTATGATCTGGCATGCTGCAACTGAGACCTGACACAGCCAAATAAATAAATGAATAAATAAATAAATATTTTTAAAAAAGACTGAGGTGCTCATTCACCCAGCTGTCAAGAGTGTTGACATCTGACTTCTCTCCTTTGAATTATTTTTTGTGAATTTCCATTAGCCCAGGAGAGCCACTTTGCCCAAGTCACCCTCTCCCTTGGGAGTGGCCCACATCCTAGCCCAGAACTCCCTATGGGATCAGCTGAGGTCTTTGTTGTGACTGTAATGCAGTTCATCTCCTCCCTCTGCTCAGTCCTTCTTCCTTCATCTCCTGTTCATGGTGATCTGATGACACTCCTCCCCTCATAAATTCACCATATGCTAATCTTCATCTCAGAGTCTGCCTCTTGGGGAACCTGACCTAGGATAGTTGGTTCCAGGACTGGTCTGAGTAAGCTGACTCAGAAATGGATTTTGGAGCTGTATTGCCCATGGTCATTGGCAATGACACCAACACTGTGGTAGGTGGAGCATGGATATGCAAAATGACTATAATACCCAAGGCAATCTACAGATCCAATGCAATCCCTATCAAATTACCAATGGCATTTTTCACAGATCTAGAACAAAAAAATCTTAAAATTTGTATGGAGACACAAAAGACCCTGAATAGCCAAAGCCATCTTGAGAAAGAAAAACTGAGCTGGAGGAATCAGGCTCCCTGACTTCAGACTATATTACAAAGCTATAGTCATCAAAATAGTATGGTACTGGCACAAAAATAGAAATATAGATCAGTGGAATAGGATAGAAAGCCCAGATGCCGAGCAACTGTTAAGACTTTCCCTGATGGTGAGCTGGGATGGGGTATTGGTGGGGGGGTTCACAGGGGTAACATCTCAGGCATTTGAGAAGTTCAGGGGAAGTAGTAATTTTAAGAACTATGGAAATGGATGGCTGTTACTGTAGACATTTAATGTGTTGGAGAAAGACAATAAAAGCCTGAGGATGATTAGTCAACAATCAGAAAGCCAGTTCTCTCTGGCATCATATATAGAGACTCTTATCTTACAGCTAGAACACAGGAAAAACTGAGCATCAGGCTCAGGACTTAATTACAAGCAAAAGAGAGCTCCAGGAGAGATTGAATTCATGTTTTCTACCTCTGTTGCAATGGTTCCTCTCCCTCAGCTCACACCTGGACCATGGAGGGTCCCTTATGACCAACTGACAGAGAGGGAAAAGGCCATGTTAAATTCACTGGGTCGCCTTGGTGTGTGGACACAGGATGAGAATGAATTGTGCCTGCACTACAGCTCCATTGTAGCCCTGCAGTGGAAGACCCTGAAAGACAGTGAAGGAAATCCTACCAGTCGGCAGATTTCTGAGCAGTGCACTTAGTCATCTACTCTTGGTGATTAGCTTCACTGATTGCTCAGGAGGCTAGAGCAATGGGCATGACCCAAAATGTGAAGGTTTTTGAATCCCATTGTTAATTAATGCTTATCAGAGAGCAATCCACCAGGGAAGGGACACTAGAACCAATCAGACAGAATGCCTTCACTGGTAGTCATCAGCCATCCCAGTGTTGGCACAAAGGGTGCATGAACAGAGAGCCATGGGGGTCCAAGAGCATGGACTCCCGCTCGCCAAGGCTGGTCTAGCTACTACAATTGCCAAACATCCAACCTGCCAGAAACACAAACTAACCCCACATCCCCAATATGGTACCATCTCTCAAGGAGTCCCATTAACCATTTGGTGGCAAGTTAATTACCCTGGAGCCTTTCTACCCTGGAAGGGGCAGCAATTAATCTTGACAGGAATCAATACCTATAGATGTGGGTTTGCCTTTTTTGCCTGCAGGATCTCAGCCAGCACCACCTTCTGAGGGATTACAGTGTTTCACCCACAAACATGGAATCCCATATGACTCTGTATCAGTCCAGGGGAGTGTAAAAGTGGACACAGGACCATAATATCAATTGGACCATGCCAGCCTGCAAAAGGAATAGAATGGCCCTTGAAGGAGCCACTGAAGCCCAGGCTTGGAGATGATAACCTGTGAGGATGAGGCATCATCCTCCAGGTTGCAGGACTCACCCTAAATCAGCTACCACTATGTGGTACTGTATCCCCAGCAGGAAGAACACATGGGTCTGAGAAACGAGGTGAAGTAGGAGAGGCTGTGTTTGTCATCACTATCAGTGACTGTCGGGAATTTGTGCTTTCTGTCCGTACAACTCTGGACTCTGTGGGTTTAGAGATCTTGTATCCTAGAGGGAAACCACTTCCACCAGGGACAGAGTAATCTTTCCATTAACCAATAAGCTGTAGCTGCTGCCCAATCATTTCAGACTCCTTGTTGTAAGAGACAAAAAAAAAAAAAATCATCATCATTCTGGGGATGAGCCATACTGGGGACACAGTAGGGGTAACTGACTCTGGTCACCAGGAGGAGGTGAGGCTGCTAATGTACAGTGGCACTAAGGGAAAATGTGTTTGGCACTCAGGTCATCTCTAGGGGAGTCGCCTAGTAATCTCTTTCCCAATTTTGATAGTAAATGGACAAGTTGCCACAGTCAGAGCCTGAGAAGGGCATGGCAACCAGGGTCCCAGATCTGTCAGGGATGAGAGTCTAGGTCACCCCATCAGCTAAGGCACCAAGACCAACAGAGAGGCCAGCCAAGGGTGAGAGGATATAGAATTGGCAGCAGAAGAGGGAGACGGTTAGTTGGAGCCTCAGGCTCCGTTACTGCAGTGACAGAAGTTGTGTTTTTTCCTGCAAACTTTCCTCTTTTAAATTTCCCACAAGGAGAACCAACCAGAATCCCGGAAGAACTGTTTGTAGAACTTAATTTACAAAGAAAATAATCCAAGCAGCAGAAAGGGTGGGCTATAGTTAATACTATGATACACTGCCCAGATCTTCCCTTCAGAACTGAGATATCATCTCCCCAGCTGCTGGGAGTGTTTGGTGGCTGAAGTCTCTCAGCTGAGTCACTCTCCAGGAAATGCTCTCAATCCCTCACCCAAGAACATACCCTCCCTGGGGCCAGTCCCCACCCAAAGACTGATGAATGCAGGATACAAACGTCTACCCAATTGGCGTCAAGGTGGAACAAGACAGGCCATGCACAGCTCCCCATTGGCTGCAGCCCGGCTCTGTTGCAACCCAGCTCAGCTCCTCCCTCTGCTTTATCCTACTTCCTTCCCTCCCCATTGGTGCTGATTCTGAAGACACTCCCCAATAAACTTCCTACAGATCTCAAAGCGTATGTCTCAGGGGACACGACCCAAGAAACCTTTGTCACAAATTTATTACAGTTTATGACCAGGGACAGTTAAATAATATGAGAAACAACCTGAGGAAAGAGTCATAATCTGAAATCCACAAAGGATACTACACAGAGGAACTGGCTGAATACTGCTATTAGATAATAAGAGTGTTGTTGGGTTAAGCTTTACAGATGGGGAAAGACACCCTGTTGAGATTGTTTCCGGGAGAGAATCACAGTGATGATAAACAAAATAGAAGGTTTGGGCAAAGAGAATAATACGAGGCAATGTTCTGGGAGAAGATGCATGTCAGAGACATCTTGCATCTTGTCATAACATTTTGACCCTTTTTTTAAATTCTAATCACTGACGTGACTGGTGTTACGTGAGGTTAAGTGGGGCTGGCTTGCACCCTAATCAGTAAGAATTTCACCAACAACGTGCAGGTGTAATCTGAGAGCAACCCACCTCAGCTGTATCACATGTGTCTCTATTTCTCTCACTTTGTACCCCGTGGGATGCCTTGAGGAACCCATTCAGCCATGCTGACAAAATGGCTGTGCAAGCCTGGCAGGGACTTTCGTTTCCCGGGGAGACATCCCCCTGACCCATGGTAGGCACTCAGATGGACAATTCTGAGGCACATTTTACGTGACCCCTTAGAAACTTCCCAGCTGGATCGAGCCCAATGATCAGCTTAATAACACACCTTTGGATTGTGTTTTCTCCTTTCCTGTTTTACTCTTTTTAGCTTCATTTCTGTTCCTTGGGATCACGTCCCAAGATGAATTACCTGCATGCAAACCCTTATGTCAGGCTCTGCTTCTTAGGGAAACCCAGGCTTAAGACAGTTGGAACCAGAAGTACTGTGGAGAGGAAACTTTCAGAGAGGAGTCTGCTCTTCTACCAGTCAAGGACCTCTGACTGGTGTTAAGGGAGGTGACAACAACCACCAGCTTGCAGCAGCATCCTAATCATGAAGAATTTCACCAGGGATGGGCTGAATGGTATGGGAGTGACGTGTATCCTGCGGCTGTGGTGTTGGCTGGGTGTTGTGAACAGCATCACAAGTCATGAAAAAGACAATGACAGGCTCAGTTAAATCAAATATCAACTGAAGATATGCTGCAAAAGTCAGAAAACCTTCACGGCAGCTTTTAAAAAGGCTCTTGTCTTCCTTAACTCAGGCCCAGGATTTCATTGTAAGGATGGCAGACCTACAGCAAAGAGTGAACCTGCAGCCTTGAGAAGTCTGTGTCAAAACCAGAGCCCTGAGAGGGAATGAGTGAGACCCTGCAACATGGAATGGGAACATTGGGGTGGATGAGCTAGAGAATTTGAGTCCCCGAGATCTTGGTCCCTCTGAACTCTCCAGGTTGGCAGAAGTGGCTCACTTATCCCAATGCTAGAGGAAAAGAGCTCCTCCTCTCCTGGAGACCCTTCAAAACCCTCACCTGAAGCAGTTGCCTGTGGATGAGTTTCCTCCTCTGAATCTGCTCCTGCCTCCCTTCATTGCCCCAAGATCTGGCTAATATGTACTGGCAGGAAATGGGAAGCTATATCCAGGGATGGATCTTGAGAGAGTTGGGCTAGGAAGGGCAGGATCTAAGGCTGTGTAGGTGAGAATTCATTGATATGAGAGTGTTCTAAGATTAGGAGTTTCGTATCCTGGCAATGACACTGAAAATCAGTCCTAATACGGGCTGGGATTGCTCCATAAAAATTTAACATAACGTTGAGGTAGTAAATGAGGTAGAGATGCTGGAAATGAGGTAGAGATGCTGGAACTGTCTTGCAGAATATTGAGGAGGGGGTTAGAAATCTTGGGGAGATGAAAATATAAGAATGGGTTTATTATGTAATAAAGAGAACCCATTCCTGAGCGTGTGGTCTAAAGAACATTCCTTCCATTGAAGGGCTAAGGATGCGCTAGCAAGGAGGGCACCAGCATCTTTGAGAAGCCCCACGATGGTTATCCTCACTGGTAACTGTAGGAGATCCTGCCTTGGACTGGGCTCCCTAGTGTCAGGATAGGTGAGAGAATTCTGGGGTAGCAGAGCCCAGGTGCTAGCACTTAACAGACAAGAGCAAGGTAAATATAACAGAAGCAGGCAACAAGTCAAAATCTCATACGGGGTGCTTTCTCTCAGAGTTTTATGGCAACAGCTAATAAAAGACCATGGTGATCCCAGGGAGGCAAGATCAATGGGCAGCTAACTAAGATATTACTTCACTTATATAATGAGAAACACTATAGAGCTTAGTGAGCAGAAAGTTAACATCAACTGCAGAAGTGGAAAATCATGACCCCTCACCTGGTTTCCAGATCTGAGCCAGTTCTCACTCCCAGAGGCCATTAATTGAAGGAGAGGCTAGGTCCACTTGAGAAAGAACCCCACAATGCCACTATGGGAATATACAGTTATCATTTCCCCCATTCCTTTCCTAAAGGGATCTGTGGTCATGTACTGGAATAAGTATATAGAGGGATAAGGGGAATGACCATGGCTTTTTAGGGCTGTTGGATACGGGGGATTCAAAACACCAACACGATCCCCCAGTTATAGGTGAATCTTATGGAATCCAGGTGACAAGTGGAATCCTGTCCAAATCCATCTGATGGTGGGTCTACTAAGTCTGCAGACCCAACTGTGGCTATTGTCCCAGTTCCCAAGGGCATAACTGGGATATGTATACCTAACAGAAAGCAGAAACCTTACACTGGATACCTGATCTATGGAGTAAGAGCTATTATGGTAGAAAGACCCAAGTGGAGGTCCTTAAAACTGCCCTCCTCCAGCCAAGATAGTAAATCAGGAGCAATCCTGTATACCAAGAATTTTGGAGATAGGCAAAGGGACGCAAAGATGGTGACCTCCATCATATCCCCATTCAGTTCACCTGCCTGGCCCTTGTGAAAACTACATGGATCGAGGCAGGTGGCAACTGGGGCTACCCAGTTGCAGCTGTTGTACCAGATATTGGATCTTTACTGGAATATATTCACAAAGTCTCTGGCACTTGGAGTGTAACTATTGATGTGGCGAATGTGATCAGTAAGGAAAATTAAAAACCCATTTGCTTTTACAAGGCAGCAAGATACAATCACCGTCTTGCCACAGGTCTGTGTTAACTTGTCTTCTTTCTATGACAACGTAGCCCACAGAGACCTTGACTATCTTGATCATCTGTGGAAGCAGCACATCAGACTGATCGATTGAATTAATGACATTATGCTCATTTTGATTCAGAAAGCAGGGACTGATGCAAACTTAGATATCCTAGTGAAACACCACAAGGAATCATGGATGGAAGTAGACATGGTTGCAGACAAGCTCTGTTGACTTACAGTAATTTTCCCCAGAGGTGATGAAGCTACCAGTGAGATTAGATCCTGATAGTATTGTAATTCACTCATAATAGACAATAAAAGGAAAAGGAAACGTTTCTGAGAGAGGAGTCTACAATAACCTCTTGTGTGTTTACCAAGCCTCCTGGTTTTTAGGTATGACCATTTTGCTGCTGCAACTAAGGAACAAATGAGTGAGTGGCAACAGAAAAACTTTAGAAATAGAGATTTATTGTTGTTGTTGTTTTGTGATTATGTTCTAAGAGGAATCCGTCTTCTCAGTGGTGCTGCCAGGAAACCCAAATGACATAGGTTCCTTCAAAGTAAACCAACAGCCACTGCTATCCTCGGGAGAAATAAGGGGGGAAAAAGATGCAAAAAAAAAAAAAATCCTCCAAAACAATAGGAGTGTGCAATCAACTGTGAACTCTGGCACCATTGGTGGAAGAGAATGCTAGAGTCAGCACAGGGGTGGCTGGGGATCATAGGGAAGCAGCGATGCCTGAGTCGAGGAAAGGAGGGAGAAGCAGCAGTGCAAAGAAAGGTGAAGAACGGACCGTAAGTGTGGATGAGATAAAACGTGTGGGAAAGAGGGAGAAGCAAAGTCGTGAAAAGCTGAAATGAAAGACTAGGAAAAAAAATAGCAAGTCTGTGACATTTATAAGGACAGCAAAGCTGAGTGACACCAAGAGACTGATCTACCTGAAAACTATTATTAATGCCTTTCCCCAATACAAAATCAATTGTTCTCAGGAAAGAAAATCACAAAATTCTCCTAAAAATTTGTTTTCTAATGTAACTTTTATCACTTCTTTTTAGAAAAATTATGCTTGTTCATTTTAGACATTTTGTAAAAATATAAACTAGTGAAAAACCCATAATCCTACCACTCAGAAATGAATACCATTAATATTTTGACGTTTACTGTTCAGAGGATTTGTATGTCTGTATTCTATTTTAATAAAAATAGGGTGATGCTGCGTAAGACCATTTCTTTTAAAAATGCATTATTTTCATTTGTGAGATGAACAATAGTGCTTGCCTCAAATCATATTCAATTTCTAAAAGGAACTCCACGGACAATAGGAAATCTCTTCTGGGATTATTTTTTTATTGGAATCCTCAACATCCTATTTTCTTCTTCTGGAATGTGCTATATCACTGTACCATGAAACCAGGGCCAGGTCAGGCTCAGCCTGGCTTTTTTCCCTCTGCAGAACTCCACAGCCTCCCTCATGTGACATTATCAGTAGCTTGCTACAGCTGACCCACATACTTAATTTATTTTTCTGGAGACTTTTTCTGGAACAACAACAACAAAAAATGTTCTGGGATGTCTTCCACAAGAAATGAAAAGGAAGTGCTGTCAGTGTAGGAGAATGGCAAGGCAGATCATTGCTCCCCGCTCACCACAACTCTGCTGCATGGGGTCTGTGTCTTACTGCTTTTGCCTTCACTTTGGTCCTAAGACTGGAAAATGAAGCTGAATAGAAGTTTAGGAAGCCAGGTAATAAGTGGGGTATATATAATGACTCAAAGTCATCTTGCCTTCTCCTTACAATGAGATTTTGGACAAGTTACTTAAATTCTCTGAGCCTTGGTTTCCTTTCAGCAGTTAAGGGGAATAACACCTATGCCATAAAACAGTGACAAGAACGGAATAAGATTACACAGGTAAAGAACAGGCATTTCTAAAATAAGTGCAGAAACCACAAACCACTCATTCTGCAAACTTGCACACTAAAAGTAAGACGATTTATAAGAAAAACAGAGTTGGGGCAGATTGCTCAAAATCTATGCAACTTTGTAACCAAAGCACTGACAATAACACTACCCATCCTAATAAAATACTATCACAGTTAAACTTCTCCTAAAAAAAGAAATACTAAGTAAATATAAGACTTGCCTTTAAGAAAAGTTGATGGCTGCTTGATGAAAGAGGGTTTGAGTAAGGGTAGATGCTGCCAAGTTATGGAGATGAGGGCAAAATGCACCAGGATTCAGGAAAACTCCCAGTGAGCATTTCCAAGATAGAGCCAAGAGGAAGAAAGTGGGGTGAATGGGCACTGTGTTCTGTACTGGATTACTTCATGACTTCCCGTGTTTTTTTAAACCTTAATAAATAGTGAGCATTGAACTGTAAAATATTAACATGTGTGCACTGGGCTGCAAAATATTCATATGCTGGGGAGAACTACTTATGAATCAAAGTAATCTTGATTATATTGATATCTCCCTATTTACCGGTCATGTATGAACTAATTTGCTTTGTATGCATAGACACTGGAGAAGAACCGACTGTACTTAATAGAGTGGCTGCCTCATAGGAAATGCTCTTTAAATGATTGTGAAGTCATCGTCAACATCATTATCATCATACTGATTATCAAAACCATCATCATATATGTAATTTTCCCAGATCAGGCGTTCAGAATAGAGAAGAAAGTTCATACACACAGCCAGCATATAGGGACCACAAGGAAAAACCATCCTAAAGCAAGATTCTCATCTGAGCCAGAGACTTAGTGTATGTTCCTCCTAACATAAAAACTGGTTCTAGGGTGTTGGCAGTTTTGAGTTCCAGTTGAAAGTGACAAGTGAGAGTAGAACCAGATGGCTTTGGGGATAGTCATACCGAGATTTGGAATTTCCCTCTTAATCTACTTGTGGCAAAATAGCATGGACGGGCTTATTTAGTGTCCCAGATAGAGAACAGAATGAGGTCCTCTGATTTTGTTTTTATAACTTGTCCACTGAAATGAAATTGTGAGTAAGGAAAAACCGAGTCTATTCCCTCTGTTCTGCACCACTTCAGATGTAACATTTAGCACAAAAGGTCATGGAAAAATAGAGAGCTCGTGTATTACCATAAGAACCACTGATGTTTCTTTGCTTTTGTAACAGCTTCTGTCCTGCTTGTTTGACAGAAATTTGTGGGAGGAGTCAATAATGATTTTAAGAATTAAAAAACAATTACTTCATATAGAACCTAATGCATATATAAGGAATCTAAAAAGAGAAAAAAATGGTACTGATGAACCTAGTTGCAGGGCAGGAATAAAGAGGTAGATGTAGAGAATGGACTTGAGGACGTGGATGGGGTGGGAGAGCGAAGTTCGGGCGAAGTGAGAGTAGCATCGACATATACACACTACTGAATGTAAAATAGTTGGCTAGTGGGAAGCAGAAGCATACCACAGGGAGATGGACTCAGTCCTTTGCACCCCTAGAGGGGTGGGATAGGGAGGGTGGGAGGGAGGCGCAAGAGGGAGGGGATATGGGAACATGTGTATGCATATGGCTGATTCCCTTTGTCGTGCAACAGAAACTAACACAGTATTGTGAAGCAATTATACTTCAATAAAGATCTATTAAAGTAAAATAAAATAGGGCTTCCCTGGTGGCGCAGTGGTTGAGAGTCTGCCTGCCGATGCAGGGGACGCGGGTTCGTGCCCCGGTCCGGGAAGATCCCACGTGCCGCGGAGCGGCTGGGCCCGTGAGCCATGGCCGCTGAGCCTGCGCGTCCGGAGCCTGTGCTCCGCAACGGGAGAGGCCACAACAGTGAGAGGCCCGCGTACCGCAAAAACAAACAAACAAAAAAATAAAAATAAAAATAAAATAAAATAAAATAAAATATTAATAAGAACTTCAATATCAGAATTCACTAGTGCCACATTAGCTCAGCTCTGCTTTGGCTGACGGAAACGCCTTGTCCCAGGCTGCCTTGGAGAGCCACAATGGCCTAATGGGTGAAAGGAAACATAAAGTTGGAAAGACAAAACCTAGGATGGTGCTTGTTTTGATGAAACTGTCCATAAATAGTGTAACACAGCAGTCTTATGAATTTAGACATTCAACAACCTGGAAATTCCAGAGTTCAGACTCTTATGTTGATTCAGCTATCGAGCCCATTTAATATGGCTTATAATATGCCCTAAAAATATAAACCATAATGTGTTATGCTATAGTGTACCATGCAAAGGGAAAAATGGGAAGACCAACTTATGGGTAAAGAGCTCAAATGAACATTGTTAAGAAAATCTTTGGAATTCCTTATGCTTGGATAATGAATGTTCCTAATGCGTGTGCTTCATTACTACTTTTTTTTTTTTTTTTTTTTTTTGCGGGTGGGGGGGCTCTCACTGCTGTGGCCTCTCCCATTGCGGAGCACAGGCTTCGTACGCGCAGGCTCAGCGGCCATGGCTCACGGGCCCAGCCGCTCCGCGGCATGTGGGATCTTCCCGGACCAGGGCACGAACCCGTGTCCCCTGCATCGGCAGGCGGACTCTCAACCACTGTGCCACCAGGGAAGCCCCATTACTACATTTTTTTCTGAGTTTAGGTAGAAGGTATATCAAAAGAAAAAGTAATCATTTTGCTAATGTCAAATCTCTAAGTTGTAATTTTTTTGAATTGGGAAGCCTTAAGTCAAAGTTCTTGAGAAAACCCGTAAAATGTTCTATTTTGTGCTTATTCTTAACTACTTTATTTAAATTTTTATGACTTTAGATTGGCTTGATTTTTTCTTTTCCTCCATTGGGAGTACATTCCTGCCAAGTTGGAAGTTTATAACAATCATTTTTGAGTGACATAAATGCAAAAAAATCTCAATCATCTGTCTGACATAGGAAAAATTGTATTTCTTTCACCATTGTTTTATTGCAGGCTCATGAAGCTATTTTTATAAAACTCTTATTTTTTCATGGGGGGGAGAAAGTTCAGTACAAAAATGTTGACTTAAAATCCAAACAAAAGTTTTCTAGAGCAGTCTTCAGTAAATGGGTGACTCTATTGTAGTCTTAAATTTTATTATTTCAAGTTTTGGGGATTTCAATTTTCACTGACTTGAGTGATTTGGGCAAGGTGACTGAACTTCCTTTACCAAAGTAAGATTGACTATAGTTTATGCAATAGACTACAGTAACTATTGTTATTTGTTTGCCCAGCAGGATTTCCCAATGCCTTTCTTTGGTTAACCTTTCCTGCCCTAGGAGTTCTTTCCTGGGATTTCTTGATTCGGAGTCTGAGGAGGAATAGCCCTGCCCCTGAGGTCAGGTGCTTGAGGCATATGAAGACATGTATAAGGGTAGGAGGTTAGAGAAGGTAGTCATCTTCCCATGAACAGAAGCCTGTCTGTAGTAGAGGATAAAATTAAGCAGAGACAGAAATGAGCAACATATGGGCGGAGGGTGGGGGGTGGAGTCATTGAGAACACTATGAGCATGAACAAGAGTAAGACGTTCATTGCCTTCTTTCCAATACCAGAAGCCCAGGTCCTGTAGGTCCAGATCAATCCCTTTGATCCTATGAAGTACCCCATTATCACAAGCCTCATGAACTACGATATTACCTTTTATGCTAAAGTTAAATTTATAGTTAGATTCCTGATATCTGCAACCCAAAGAACTTTTTTTTCTTTTTTTAATTTATATTTGGCTGCGTTGGGTCTTTGTTGCTGCCTGTGGGCTTCCTCTAGTTGCGGCAAGTGAGGGCTACTCTTCCTCGTGGTACGCATGCTTCTCATTGCAGTGGATTCTCTTGTTGTGGAGTATGGGCTCTAGCTGCACGAGCTTCAGTAGTTGTGGCACGTGGGCTCTAGAGAGCAGGCTCAGTAGTTGTGGCGCACGGGCTTAGTTGCTCCGTGGCATGTGGGATCTTCCCAGACCAGGGCTTGAACCCGTGTCCCCTGCATTGGCAGGCACATTCTTAACCACTGTGCCAACAGGGGAGCTGTTCTTGTTAATTTTATCGTATGGGGTTGTACATAGAGCAGTGCAAACTTTAGCATGCATCAAATCACCTGGAGTACTTGTTACGACACTGCTGGGCCCCATTCTTAGAATTTTCTTTGTTATTCAGTCAGTCTGGAGTGGAGGCCTGAGAATTTGTATTTCTAACAAATTTCCAGGTAATTTTTCTTTTATTTTTTTGTTTTTTTTTGCGGTACGTGGGCCTCTCACTGTTGTGGCCTCTCCCGTCGTGGAGCACAGGCTCCGGACGTGCAGGCTCAGCAGCCATGGCTCACGGGCCCAGCCGCTCCGCGGCATGTGGGATTTTCCCAGACTGGGGCACAAACCCTGTCCCCTGCATCGGCAGGCAGACTCTCAACCACTGCGCCACCAGGGAAGCCCTCCAGGTAATGTTAATGCTGCTGGTCCAGAGACTGCATTTTCAGAAACACAGATTAAGGGTTAACACAAATCTTTGTACAACCAGAGCTCTTGAGTAAGGAACAGCTCCTCATTAAGCAATGAACTCCCCATCATCAAAAATATTCAGGAAGCAGCCAGCTGAAGATTCTTCAGGGATGCTCATAGAAGGGATTTTGCATTGTGGGGAAAATTACACTACACTTCTAGGTTCCCTTCTAATACTAAAATTTTTTGTTTCTTTTAAATTTCTTCTAGGTGGAGGGAAGCAAAAGAACAACGAAACGCTCTGTCTGGTTCTTCCAAATAACAGAGAAGCACAGGAAAACTGAATGTGTTCCTGCCACATATTCAGACTTGCTGAGTAAAGCAAGCACCACAGTGCATTTCCATATTGACGTTGGGAAAAATACACTGCCATGTTTATGAAGTTCTGTAGTCAATCAGCAAACACAAATTTCGCCCATATTCAAGTTTGCTAATAAAGCATATTATTATGTCCTCACTCCCCAAACCCAACGTAGCAACTATAAATTACATACATGGATAACTATATCCAGAAGTTATTTTATAAAATATTAAAAATTCTAACTTGAGGAGGCAATCAATTCTACCAGCTCCAGAAGTTCAATTCTGTTACCATTACTAACAGTTAAATCTAACAGTCTACTAGAATTATCACGTGGGGGAAAACGTCCTTTGTTTCCTCTTTAAATTTTTGAGAAAGAACAAATTGTGTGGACCAAACATGATAGTGAAAATATTATAGTTTTACTGGGTATTATATTTTCATTGTGTTGTGACCACCTCTCAGGATTATTTTTTTTTAATTTCTAACACAGGGCATTGTCTATTTTTGAGTAATATCCCCATGGTTACATGCAGCTGGTAGAACAAGAACAGACACACCAATTGTTGGGCAATGTCTATGATGTCCTGTTGTTTAATATGTTGAATATCACCTCTGAGTCATGATTTCTTAGAAATCATTCTTAAAGGCACAAACCTCAGGAGGAATTCTTTGATTAAAAAAATGAGGCACAAAATAACACTAGGTTATTTTAGTTGTGTTTGTTTGGTTGATTGTTTGTTTTTTAGCCATGGTGTGTGGCTTGCAGGATCTCAGTTCCCCAGCGAGGGACTGAACACAGGTCACGGCAGTGAAAGCCCTGAATCCTAACCGCTAGGCCACCAGGAAACTCCCTTTGAGTTTTGAGACTTCAAAAATTTAACCAGGCTATATTAGTCTTAAGATACTTTTATTATTTTTTTAAATAAATTTATTTAATTAATTAATTTATTTTTGGCTGCATTGGGTCTTTGCTGCTGCATGCAGGCTTTCTCTGGTTGCGGTGAGCGGGGGCTACTCTTCCTTGTGGTGTGCAGGCTTCTCATTGTGGTGGCTTCTCTTGTTGCAGGGCATGGGCTCTAGGTGCGTGGGCTTCAGTAGTTGTGGCACATGGGCTCAGTAGTTGTGGCTTGCAGGCTCTTGAGCGCAGTAATTGTGGTGCATGGGCTTAGTTGCTCCACGGCATGTGGGATCTTCCCAGACCAGGCCTCGAACCTGTGTCCCCTGCATTGGCAGGCAGATTCTCAACCACTGCGCCATCAGGGAAGCCCCAGTCTTAAGATACTTTTAAAAGAGAAACTAATGAAAATGAAGTAATTATCAATATTTCATGCTTTTGAAACTATACACATACAGATCTGCCACTTACTAGTCTTGTCAATTTGGGCAAATTTCAAGATTACTCAAGCTCCCAAAAGCTCAGTTTTCTCATCTCTAAAATGCAGAGATTGGGCTAGATGTCCTTCATAGTCCTTTCAAAGCTAACATTCTGCAGCCTCATGGGGGAGGGATAGCATAATTATTCACTGAGAGTTTTCTTTAAACAACCTCAGTTTATTGAAGTTCCCAGAGTTCAGGAGTTTGAATCCATTCCATATGTTTATTTAGGAAGTAGAGACACTGAGAATGAGCAGTATATAAGTAAGCTTCATGGGAAATGGTTACTTCATAAAAGAAGAAAATGTGAAATTCTGGGACTGGGCAGAAACCTGTGTATCAGAATAGTGGGCTTGTGGAGAAGTGTTAGGAGGAAGACTGGTGCAAACCACTATTTATGGAGGTTCTTCTCTCTCCCAAAGCAACATACCACCATGGTGGTTTCTTAATGGAATTTCACAGTATGACCTATGGTAGATAAATTATTAACTTTCCTATATGGGGAGATGGAAATAAAAGAAGAAAGTAATTTTTCCAGGTTTGTGAAATGAGGAAGTGTAAAATTCAGACTTAAAAGCTTGAAATTTAGGAGAAGCCATAGTCATGTGAAGATACTGGAGAATTAATTTAAAATGTAGAAAGTCAATGTTGGCTGAGTTTCCTTTTCTATCAATATAAAAACTAAATAACTTTAAAGGAAATAATTGTGGAGAAACATTACATCATCACTGTTTACAAAAGAAACGATTCAAAGTACTATGCTAAATCACTTTCAACTGCTGTTGAAAATCAAAAAAAAAATCAGAATCATAAATGAAATTTGGTATGGTTAAGTATAAATTGGCATAATTCAGGTGAGCACAGTTAAAATGACAGATAAACTGTGTGTTAATAAGTGCAAAATATTGAAGATTTTGTACAAAGGAGAGTATATATATTAAGTCTGAGTCTCCTGGTTTGAAAGGGATTAACCAAACTCAATAGAAGTAAAGCCAAAGAAAACATACACTTCATCTGTGGAGAAAATAAAAAATGCTTAAATCTCTCTCGATGATGGCATAAGGTTATAGGACAATTAGTTCCTTGCAAAGATCAGTTCTCACATATTCAGTTAATAATATAAAACACACAGTCTTTACTACTCTGTTGAGCCTGCTGGCATAATTCACAGCAGACAAAAGAAATATATCCTTTGGCAACTTTTGGCTCACTATCCAGAGAGTCTGATGTCTGATATATTTAATAAAACAGTGAAGCTTGATATTTTATTTCTACTGAGTAGAAATATCTCAAGAATGCTCAGAGAGGAAATAAATAAGAATGTGATTCTAGTAGGGGAGTTGAAACAAATGTGAATACAGAGGAACATCAAAGTAGAAAAAAAAATTAGACTTAGTTTCACATGCTAAACATTTTTAATTTACTGGGGATTTATTATATGTTGGCATCAGTCTGGAAGATCATACATCCATAAATCTATAGTATAAATAAGATTTTTTAATATCTTAAAATAGATTATTAAAATATGGTTGGCTATACCATATTATCATGTTTAAAAGCAAATTCAGACAATAACTGTGGCTATAATAAAACAGTTGCTATAGCCACAATAAACAAGGCTAGAGGAAAGGAAGAGGAACTGGAGTGGCGGAAGGAGGTTCAACAGACTATGCCTGCAGCATATTGGATGGTCAGTAAAATGGAACTTAGAATGAGGCTCTGTAGTAAAGCGCTTATCTAGTATCTTTATACGTCTTCACATGGCTGCCCAAAGAATGTAGTTGCTTTAACTATTTTTTCTTACCTTCTGTATTATTGCTGCTCTGACATTTGGGGCCTTACAGATCTGGGGAACCGCCCTCCCAGAGTTAACTAATTCCTAGAGAGGCAAACAACTTTCCTGCCGGCATACTTTTGATGTGCAAACAACACCCTCCACCAATTTCCTTTTCTCATACTTCTTCAGTCTGGGATATTAGCTCCTGCCCTAATCAGCACAGGACCAGGTATTGGACAATTGGGAACCATCCCTACAGTCCAGAGACTATCAAAGTTATTCAGACTATCCAATCATAAGTTTGTATTTCTTGCTTACCTTGCTTCTCCCATTCCTTCCTGTGTAAACTGCAATAAAAGCTCCTGCCTACAGTTTGCCCCTCTCTCTGCTGGCTCGTCTTGCTTTGGTGCTTCCCTCTGTGGCCCTGCATGGTATGGTGTAGCATGGCATGCCTCCTATTTCTAGGGGATTGTGAGTAGAAGAAAAAAGCCTCCTCCTTCATGGCAATCATTTTTTTGTCTCTTTGTCTAACTTGCCTGCTCAAAACAAGTGCCAGGTACATTTTTAGAGCAATTGTGTTATGCAAATTTACTGAATTTCTCTATTATCCAAATAGACGTGTTCTAACTTAATACATTCTTCTGAGGTTGTCTGTTAGCCTATTACATATTACGGTCCCCAGGCCACCTTAACCTCGCTGCATGTCTTCACTCAGCACTTTAATGATACTGTGGTTATGATATTACAGTGGACCCTTTTGGATGGCCCTGCAACCTTTCCTATTATTTTGGAAAATGAGAAATGAGTCCTCTCTTCTCAAATTAGTCCATTGTTTGGTGCCATGCTTTTCTCTGTCCAGTGGATGAGCATGCGATCAAATTAGGTCAGCTAAACATTGTTTCCCTGAAATTTGGTTCCTACATCACATGATACAAGGATAAAAAATGTTGAAGCTGATTTATCCTATCATTGGCACCTGGAAGAAATGAGCATTAGTTAACGCTGTCTAGATCCTAACAGCTGTCTTGGTGATTCTGGCTTTCCTTTGATTTTGTGAGCTATCTCATTAGCTTCCAGCAAATTCCTTAAGTTAGCATTGGTTTCTGTTGCTTGCAACCATAGAATCCCAACTGACATGAATACAGTAAGTAGAGACACTTTATGCAAAATTGACTGTTAAAGTAAATTCACAGGGGTTTCCAAAAGTTCAGGATGTATTAAGAGAATTTGTGTGCACAAGTATTTTGTGAAATGGTAAGCAGCATATAGCACTGGCCTCTAGTCTTCCCTCTACTCTTCTTCCTTACCCACCTCTTACTCTAAACCAAAAGCCAGGCTATGGTATAGATATTCGGGTTGAAGCATAATTTATTGGCCACTCTATATCAGTGGATGGAATCACTGCACTGGGCTGAAATATTTGTTGTACAAGAATAGGTTCCCTTCTGGACTCCTCTCTCTAGGAAGTTAGACAGGTGAGATAAAGCCTGAGTCTCTTACTTAAGAGTGGAGACTCACCCAGGGCTCTCTCATCTCTCACCAAAGGGTAAGGCAGCCAGTGGGATAAACTGTCACTGTCTTCTTCTCTTTAGATGCCTTTTTCCCCCCTTCCCATTCTGTGGCTAATCTGAGAAGCCCTATGCTTCTGCCATGATCTGAGAAGGCATGAGGTAGACAAGTTTAGGCTTTGAGGCAAATCATCTCTTTTGTGACTGTCCCTTTGGATCTTTTGCTTCACATTTGGTGGATATGACCTCTCCAGGCAGAGGAGTGAAAAGATCTGAGAATCAAGTTCAGACTTCCAGTGGAAAAACACAAAGTAGGGCTTTGGGTCTACTTAAGTTTGAAGCTATTCAGATTTAACTTGAGTCCTCTGCTAGAAATTCAAAGCTCCAGCCAATGATAAGGTAACTTGTATCTTTTGAGCATATATTTGTCTTGAGTATCACATCCTTCAAGTCAATGACTCCACATCAATGTGGCTTTATTGATTGTTTATAGTTGTCATCCGTTCTGGAATGTTTAGTGTTCATTCCCTACTGGTTGTCCTTTTGACATTTTGAATATCATCTCTTATATCCTTAATATCATACCCAATACCTCCTAAATGCAATTTTTATATTTGTGGTACATGTCAAAAATGGTCACAGTCGTTCATAGTTCCACATATCTACACTATTTATAATGTGTCTTCTTCTGTTCAAAGGTGAAGTCCATTTTCCCATTCTCTGAATCTAGGCCGGATTTGGGACTTTGCTTTGGCCAATACAGTGTGGCAGAAGTGATGGTGTGCCAATTCCAATCCTAGGCTTTTAGAGGCCTTGTGTGTTTTTCTTTGCACTGTTGGGACTCCCGCCTTTGCCATGTGAACAAGTCAAGGCTAGCCTGCTGGAGAATGTGAGACCATGCGGATCAGAGCAGAGTCAGCTCAGTCGTTCCAGCTGAGGCTCTAGACGTGTGTGAGAGCCCACCCAAGAGTGACAACATCGATTGGTAGCTGGCCACAGATGCATGAAGAAACCTAGCAGAAAAACTGCTAAGCGGAGCTTGAACTGCTGGCTCTAGTATCATGAACTTTATAAATGGTTGTGTTAAGCCACTAAATTTTGAAGTGGTTTGTTACGCAACAACATCAAAAGTGCTAACTGGTGTGATATATTACTTATTATTCATACTAAAAAGTAGACTTATCCAGCAATGAAGACAACTTTGGAAAGCAATAAGATCCTTGTCACTGGGATCTCTAAGCATCTCTAAGTTAATAAAACATCTGTTGAGGCTTCCCTGGTGGCGCAGTCGTTGAGAGTCCGCCTGCCGATGCAGGGGACACGGGTTCGTGCCCCGGTCCGGGAAGATCCCACACGCCGCGGAGCGGCTGGGCCCGTGAGCCGTGGCCACTGAGCCTGCACTTCCGGAGTCTGTGCTCCGCAACGGGAGAGGCCACAGCAGTGAGAGGCCCGCGTACCGCAAAAAAACAAACAAAAAAACAAAACAACATCTATTGAGCATGGACTCAAAAAAGCCAATTGGTCATGTAATGACAGAGTAATAGCAGTGACAGATTCTGAAACACAAGCATCAACTTCTAAGTCATGGTCATGTCTTTAATACCTTCCCACTGTTGCTACTACACTTCAGGTAAACTCATGTATTTGAGTTTTAGTTGCATGATCAATAAAATAGACACAGTAATCTTTCTCCATCTTAAGCTAATCACATATTCCTTCTACACAACTGAGAACTCAAGTTAGATTAAATATACATATGAAGCACTATCCCATGAGGAGAATAAATCTCTTAAGGAGAATATCTTGATAAATATATCACCTAAGGTATGAATATCCCCAAATAAAAGTATCATTGAAGAAACAATCAGGCTACAACATAAATGATCAAACTGAATTATTACAGTGGGCCCTCAGTATTCGTGGGTTCCACATCCATGCATTCAATCAACCATGGGTCGAAAATATTAAAAAAATTTTTTTCAGAAAGTTCCAACTAGCAATACTTGAATTATGTACATAGCAGTTACATTGTATTTATGACTATTAACATAGCATTTACATTGTATTAGTTATTATAAGTAAGCTAGAGATGATTTAAAGTATAAGGGAGGATTTGTGTGGGTTATATGCAGATACTGTGCACTTTATATAAGGGACTTGAGCGTCCGTGGATTTTGGTATTCAAGGGGGGATCCTGGAACCAATCGCTGTCAGATACCAAGGGACGGCTCTAATTGTGAAATATTAAATACTGTAGAAAATTTCAACTTATATTTACATAGAAGGCTGAAGAGAAAAATGAGTTATTAAAACTTCCAGGAGGATAGAGGTAAGAGTGGCACTAACAGAGTACTCAGCACAGTTAACAGCTAAGCATCAAGTTCCCAAACAGACTTGCTTAGTCATCCATCAGATTTTAATTTTTTTTCTGAAATGAAATGAATAACTTACTTGTCTATGCCAGGAACTTTCATGATATATGTTTCAAGATGATGTATATTTCATATACATAAATATTTACATCCTGATGATTTAAAAATTTTTAATTGTGAAAAACACACAAAACTTACCATCTTAACCATTTTTAAGTAGTCCAGAAGTATATTCACATTACCTTCTGGTGATTTTTAAAGAATTAATGACAGATGAAATGCTGCAAAAGTGGGAGTATCAGAAATATATTTTAAAACCTCTGCATACATGGGAGCTTAAGGCCTCGAACTGTTGTATCAAAAATGTGGCCCAATTGTGACTCTTATTTTGTAGGAGAATTGTCCCTGGGAATGTTTACGCAGAGGCTGCATGACTCCTGAACCGGGTACGATAATGATTTTTCCAGTTCAGAAACTCCAGTGCCTGCTGCTTTGAATCTTGTTCATGCGTTCCATAATCACTTATTCAGCTCCTAGTCTGTGCCAGTGCACTGTTAGGGACCACAGGTGCGAAGCTGAATGGGAGTAGTCCGGTGGAGCCACGAGTCCTCAGGGTATCTTACTGTGGTTCCTTTTCATGACTTGGCTTTTTCTAACAGATAGAACTATCAAGCTCATTCAGTTTCTCTTTGTTTTGTCACCATGGACTTTGGTAACAAACAGACTGGGTCCCAGTTCCAGCTCTGCCACTTACTTTCTACGCCTGTTTCCTCATCTGGAGATAATAATGCTGCCTAATTCATGCGGGTGTTGTGAGGATCAAAGAAATGTTGTGAGAAATATGTTCAGAACAGACCCCGCACTGAACGTATGCTCAGATTTTTTTGTTTCTCACTGCCCTCATGGAATGTCCCATGCATAGACTTTTCTTTCATCCCTCTACCTGCCACCAGTTGTCAGGAAAAATTATATGCCTTGCATGCTCTTCCTTCAGCCCTGTCTCTTCTAGGTAAGGTAGTTCATCTAAATTTATAGGAATGTGTTAATAGGTGCTAACTTCATGTTATGTCTCTGGTAATGCACTTACCAGAAGCTTATTTACTGAGACAGGTTATCTCTAATAAATATTTACAAATGAATCTTCATTTATTATTATTAGAAGTTAAGGGAAAAAAGTAGTTGGAAGGTAAGAAGGAAAAAGAAGGAAAGAGAAATGGGAGAAGACTAAAAACGAGAAAGGACATATAAAGGGGGAAGGGAAGGTAGGCAGAGGAAAAGGGGGAAGAAGTAGATAAACGGAAATAGCTACAGAAAGATACATTAACAGAGATTGAAGAGAGATCAAGGTAAAAACAGAGGGAGGGAACAAGAGAGAGCTGGAGAGAGAATTGCTTGTATTCTCAAAGTTCACAGAGACTGGGAAGCATCCAGCACACTGTCTGGTACGGTCAGTATGCCAGAGAGACATACTGAGAGACAGTGTCATAGAGGGACACTGTCACCATCTGATTGCTCTTTGAGCTGAGGATGTTGTGCCTTCATTACTTTTTTCTAATGACTTTTCTTTACAAGGCTAACTTGCTTTTAAACCATGGTTCATAGCTCCACAATAGTTCGTTATTTAACCTTCAGAGGTTCCACTGTGAATAGGACTGCCATAACAGACAATTGAAGGAGAAATCATTATTTGAATTTTAGCTCCAGTGCATATAAGCTCTAGATTGTACCAGCCTGTGAAAAATGTTCCCCAACTCGACCTTAACGCAAAGCAGTGTCAGATTGTTGGTGTTAAGCATCATGGTAGGGTATGGAGGGAGATAGTTTTAGGCAGGTGGCATGAGTCCGTGGCTGTTCTGGGTCTAATCAGATGCCAGCAATGATGAATCTCAGGCTCCACCCCATATAGGCCCTGAGTAAGGTAAGCCTGGCCTTATAGGGCACACTGACAACACTGACCATTAGGGAGCAACATCTTGAAATAGGCCTTTGCTTGTACACCTTGGGTCTAGTGGTTCCAAAGTAACATTAGCTCCCAAACACCTCAGAGAGCTTCTACCTGACCCTTATTCTACTAGGTCAGCTTGTATGTCAGGCTTTGCATCTTGGTTTTGGGTTTCTGTTCCAATTCCCTGCTGAAATGAGTCCATCCGTTGTTGGCTGAGACCTGGAAACTCTCACGGGTTCCTGCCTTTGTATCCTCTTCCCACCTCTTTTAGTAACCAATGCCACCCTAACCTAGAAGGACCACCATAATCCTAGCGCCCACATGACAACTATCACTGCCCTTCTCAACCCTGTCCTCATGGAATTAGCCACTTGAATATTAAATCACCCACGTAAGATTTCATTTAACCACGCTTGGATTTCATTGTACCTCTGTCCCTTCCTGGAGGGCCCTGATTCTTCTGTCCTGGCTTGTTTCCCACAGTGCTGAAGTTGGCTTTTCTTTTCTCCCTATTTGGAAGAATCCCCTCTGTCTGCTCTGTTCTATGAGTAATCCAAAGCTTACCAAAACGTGTAGTCTAATTCAACTGCTCGGGAAAATTTCTCTGCTTTATCACCTCCTACCAACCAATCTTTCTCTTCCAACTAAGAGGATATTAACAATATTGTGATACTTTTGCTTATAATTTATAAGTGTATCTTTGGGGATTTGTACAGTGAAGGTAGAACTTATACTTTTTACGTTGTTCCTGGTGCAGACTGGGGGCTTGGTGAATGACTTGGGGGGAATGAATGAATGAATGAAAGTAAAACAGTTGAATTGTTTGAAAAAATTGGGAATGATTGCTCTTGCACTTGTTAATGATTAGCTAATACTTTTATGAGATGGTTAATTCCATTTTTAGTATGAAGTACTAAGGATGACAAAGTTGTAGTTTTATCACTGCCTAGACAATTCAGTTTTATTTAGAGAAAGTGTTTGTTCCACAGTGCTACCTTGTACTGTGGCTAGTTATTAAATAAATTGTGCTCTTCTCACAAGGCATGGTGAGTAAAAGCGTTCAGAGAAACTCAGCTCCATCGCTGAGAAAATAATCCACTAATGATCAACAGTTTATACAGGATAACATGTTATCATTATGAGAAACAAAGTTTCAAAGAACAGGAAAGTCTAATGTTACAGTAAAGAAAAATACTTAATTTGTTTCTTCTAACATCATTTCTTAATATTATTCTCTAGCTTCTTATCCTGACCCATGCCACCCTAGTATCTCAAGAAGTGGTTGGAACAAGTCCCAAGTTTTAATACTTACAAAGTTTTTTACATTGTTTCTTATCTTCTGCATGGATTTCTGCTTGTACTTTGTAATGTTAGGAACCTTTCTTATTTGAGGAAAGCCCCTCTTGATATCTCAAATGTAATTTTCTTGAATTTTCATTTCCCTTATTCCCATCATGAATGCCTGGGGTGCTCCAGATACCATCCTATTTGTGGGTTTATGTCTTGATACTTATTATTATTATTATTGCTATACTTTTTATCGTAAGGAACATTGCTGACAGTGCCTCATTTCATTTGGCTTGTAAGTGCTGATGCTGCTATCCTCTGGGTCAGAGAGAGGTCACAGTCTTTTCGAAAACATAATCGCTGGCTCTACCATATGACTGTGGGTTTAATTATTCCCCCATACGCGCGAGGAAGCACTGAATCTTACTGCTGAAGGGAGCCTGGAGAGCACATCTGTTCTGATCCCATCACCTTCTGGCAGGTGGATTCCAAACTATTCAAGAGAGATGGCGGTTGAAATCGAATTGAAACAATCGTTTTAAAGATCCTCAGATGTTACAGCTCCACAATTTCTCTTTGTGTCTGATTTTGGGGTTTACCAACCTGACAATTAAGAGTTTCTCTTTTTGTCTACATGAAATAAACCCTATTTCAATAAACTATTCTCTCTGGTTTTGCTCTTCTTTATATGGAAAACAATTGACCAAACTCCTGCAAGAGAATGTCTTTTATGCTTCAAGGTTATAATGAAGTCATTTTTGTTTTCCCTTCTTTTTGTTAGACAAGAGGGCTTTGTCTAATTATTTTATTTATTTATTTATTTTTTTGCAGTACGCGGGCTTCTCACTGTTGTGCCTCTCCCGCTGCGGAGCACAGGCTCCGGACATGCAGGCTCAGCAGCCATGGCTCACGGGCCCAGCCGCTCCGCGGCATGTGGGATCTTCCCGGACCGGGGCACGAACCCGCGTCCCCTGCATCGGCAGGCAGACTCTCAACCACTACATCACCAGTTAAGCCCCATGTCTAATTATTAATCAGTTAACTGATTTTAGTTTTTTTTAGCTTGTATTGGGGTAGGTTAACAAAGCATTTCAGCACACAGGCTTTAAAATGAATCTCACCTGGATTGAAAGCCTGACCTTACCACCTATCAACTTTATAACTGTTGAAAAGTTACTTAAACTATCTAGTCCTTAGTTTTTCTATATGGAAATTTTATGAACCGAATGTTTGTATCCCACCTAAAATTCATATGTTGAAATCCTAATTCTCAATGTGATGGTATTAAGAGGTGGGGCCTTTGGGAGGCAATTAAGGTCGTGAGGGTGGAGCCCTCATGAACGGGATTAGTGACCTTATAAGAAGAGACATGAGAGAGCTTGTTTCCTCTCTCTCTGCTCTCCACCATGTGAAGGTACAATGAGAAGCCAGCCATCTGCAAACTAGGAAGAGTGCTCTTACCAGGAACCAGTTTGTCCAGCACCTTGATCTTGGACTTTCAGCCTCCAACTGTGGAAATGAAAGTTTGCTGTTTAAGCCACTCAGTCTATGGTAATCTGCTATAGTAGCCTGAGTTGATTAAGACAGGAAATAATAATAGTTTCTGCCCTATAAGGTTGTTAAGAGAATTCAGTGAATGGAAAGTCCTTAGTTTGGTACTTGACATAGAAGGTGAACAATTAATGTTAGCTGTTATTAGTGTTGCTTGATGGGCACTGTACAACAAAGGATATGGCTATCACATCTTGTTTTCCCAACCTCAATAACCCACATAAAGTGGTTATTCTGTTCCATTCTATTTGTTCCATTCATTTTAATTTCTAATTAAACAAGTGATTCACTAAGATTGGCCTAGATTCAAGGTGCAGACTCAACCTTCAATGAGAGAAGTGTTGAAGAATTTGTGACATGTGTTTTCAAACCATTATATATAGTATTTAAATCCTTAAGACTGATTGAGATCACCTAGGGAATAGGTGTAAATAGAAAAGAGAAAAGGGTTCCAAAGGCTGAACCTTGAGGCACTCCAATTTTTAGAGATCAGGCATACAAGGAGGACCTAGCAAAGAAGACTGAGGAGTGGCCATTGAGGGAGGAGAAGATAAGGAGAGTGCAGAAGCCAGGTGGAAAAAAGTATTTCAATTGTGTGTGTGTGTGTGTGTGTGATTAGTGCTGTCAAAACTGCTAAAAGATCAAATGAAATGTAAAATGAGGATTGACCATTGGCTTTGATAATGTGGAAGTCACAGTAACCTTGGCAGAGAGATTTCCAGAGTGGGGTAAATGGATTCTTTAACTCATTTCTTCTGCTGCCAGCCCCTAGGTCCTGGCTGTGTCACCTCTAGCCCCGCCTCAGGATTGAGAAGAACACATTGGCTTAACTGGCTTGGTTTCTGTCAACACCCATGGCATGGAGCCTTTTGCCAAATGTTTCCTGCTGATGGTATTTATAAGAGAATGGCATATATCTTCTTAATATCCAAATTTACTAAACTGGTGTAATAGGGGGGCAATATCTGTATTATAACGTTTGACCCTAAACATATTTTTGAAAATTCCATTTATAGTAGAGTTTGTTTATGTAGAGCTTTAATGAGAAATTTAAATGCAAGATTTAAAGATAGGGCAAGGTAGGCAAGATCCATTGATCAGCAAGTGGGAAGTATTGGTCTGTGAACCTGAGTAAACATGCCCTAGATGAGGAGAGTTTGTTTGGTTGGGTTTTTAGGGTTTTTTTTTTTTTTTTTTTTTTTTTTGCGGTACGCGAGCCTCTCACTGTTGTGGCCTCTCCCATTGCGGAGCACAGGCTCCGGACACACAGGCCCAGCAGCCATGGCTCACGGGTCCAGCCGCTCCGCGCCATGTGGGATCTTCCCGGACCGGGGCACGAACCTGCGTCCCCTGCATCGGCAGGCGGACTCTCAACCACTGTGCCACCAGGGAAGCCCCTAGGGTTTTTTTTTTTTTTTGAGAAATTAAAACAAAGCAAAATAAATATGAAAAGGGAGGAGTAAAAACTGCTCCTAGGTTAAAACCATGCCACTTTAAAATCCACTTAATTATTGTTCAAAGATAAGACATTGGCTTTATTGCTTTTTTTTTTTTTTAATGGTTTGGGTAAAACTGAAACTGTGTTGATTATATATACGTAAATCCTTGGCCTGTTTGTCTTTGCAGCCATTCCACATCCATCGCCTGCTCTGCTCTGTATCTTTGGGGACAATGCATGCAGGCTCTCTTTCACAAGCTCTGTGTTAGCTGCAAATAGTGGGGGATTCGCGGTAAGGGGATTCTCCTTCCCCTCTCTCTGCCTAGGCAGACTCCCTGTTAGCCCTTGTACCTCCTCTGGGCTCCAGCTCCCTCCAGGCCTGGTTTTAGCTTCCACCAGCCTTGGGGTAGTAGCAGGTGCTGCCACCAGACTGTGGGTCACCTCACTCTCCCCTGTGTGTTTCCTCAGCTCTTCCATCACCTGTGTACCCATTTCTCATAATTAAGGTCTCTCTGGTTTAAATACATGGGTGATTTCTCTTTTTCTGGTTGGATCCCGATCCGTCATATGTGTTTCCCTCCTCTGCCCTGATGTCAATTTCTAATGTCCAAATATGTGGATTAACAACTATATCCCACTGCTCCCTGGTTACAACAGGAAGGAGGAGTTGGGTTTATGGAATTCTGCAGATCTTTCTGACCTCTCTTGTATAATGGTTAATACCATGGGCTCAGGCCTGGTGTTGACTCCCAGTTCCTGTGTCACTTGCTAGCTGTGTGGTCATTCACAAGTTATCCAAGATATCTCTAAACCCGTTTCCTTATCTATGATATGGAAATGGTACTTTGTCTACTCCATATGGTTATAATGATTGAATAGAATAATATCCTCAAAGTACTCAGGAGAGTACTTACACATTGTAAGTGTTCTGTAAAAGAGGTAATTATTAATCACAAAGTCTCCCTTTTTTATAACATAAGCCTTTGCAGCTGGTATTACTCATGTCAGGAGTCAGACATGAAGTGAGGACAAGCATTTGCTGGCGTTTTATCCTCAGAGGGCTCTAGACCAAGTCAGTCATGTGCAGGGTCAGGATGTGCTAGCTGGCCTGAAAGGTGATGTAGTAAAATACCTGTGTGTTACTATACAGGAAGCCCTGCTGTGGCACTCACCTTGCTTTTGGCCCTGTTCTCCATCTAGTTATTCTGGAGTAAGGTACAGCAAGGTAAGAGTGGGGCTGGTTGTTATAAACTGGTAGATCAATTCTGTTCTTAGGCCAGAATTGGAGTATTTGTTGCACTAGGCTTAATGACTCCTGTCCTGTTTTATTCTTTTCACTCTCCTATCTCTCTGTCCTCCCCTGTCCTATTTCTTTTCTGAAAGGTCAGAATAATACCCAGCATCTTCATAAAACTTCTCCTGATTATTTCAAACAATTTGTGTTTGCAGTGGTATACATCTAATCTCCAGGCCCCCACGCAAAATTTCACAAAGAAGACCTCCTCCAGGTTTTTTATCCAAAGAAAAAAGTGCTACCCTGCCATGCAGCCTGTAGCACTCATGTTTTGTAGGATCACTTCAAGCATTGTAGGGCTGCTGGAGCTGCACCTTTCTTCGGTTTCATTAACAAGAATGTTCACACTTCAACCCAAACATTTAAAATAACACCCACACAATGTGTTTAGGGTCTAGTTAATTATTAAGTCTCTGAGCTTGAATTATTCAAGCAAAATTGATTGGGTTCAACCTTCTTCCTTCTCTTTGTCCTTTTCTTAAAAAATAAAAATAATAAGTTCTCCCCTTTACTCTCTAAATAATGTGGAAAAGGTTATTAAGCAACCATCAGTACCCTGGACTGTGGGTGGTACCCAAGTGCTAACAGAATAGGTAGAGAGAAAACTGGCAGCATGACTCTTTTGTTAAAAAACATATCTGTACCTCATACACTTCCACTGTTAATTAGCATTTACTGAGACAATGTGTCATAGGTTCTCTTTTAAACTCTAAAGAAGAGTTTATTTACAAGTTGGATAAGTAGGTATCTTAGAGTCAGCTCTGTGGTGCCAAAGCAGAAGAAATTGCTTCTTTCTTTGCTACCCCACCTCATGGTCAACTGAAACTGTTAAAATGTCTTGGCTTCACCATTAAAAACCATGTTGCTTAAGAATATGTGTTGACCTGAGAACATGTTCATAATATATTGCTAAGTGAAAACAGGAGGCTATAAAACTGGCTTCTGTTATGCATCATTTTATTAAAATACATAGGAAAGAGACTTTAAAAATAAACACCAAAATATTATTATCTGTGTTAGGATTAAACATTTCTTTTTGCTTTTCTATTACTTTTATAATTAGCCAATACACACACACATAAAGATGTCATGGCTATAAATGATCCATCTTTTGTCTGAATCTATGTAAGTATCACATGTGTCAAGAGCTTACTGGAAATAGTGTCTCCTCATATAAGCCATGCAAGTGTAGATTTCACAAGAGTCACAATATTTTGTGAATGACAGCAACTTGAATAATTAACCTTAGCCTTCATTTTTAGCCTTCATTTCTAGACCTTCATTTCTAGTGCTTCCTCAGATTTCATATTAGTAAGATGTGAAAAATTGTGGCAATTGTAGGCATTAACATAGAAAACGTAACTGCCTCACGGGTGTAGGAAAGGAATATAAAATAATTGTATTTTGGAGAAAGATTATAAAGGAGATGGCAGTTTTGAGAGGAAATGACAGAAATGCAGTGACCCAGTTTAGTGATACATTTAAATGTGGGATCTTCCATGAGAATTTTGTAGAGCGCTCTCCTAAAATCAAGATTCAAAAAAACCCCGGAAGGCCCTAAATGGCCTTACCTATTGAATTACTTGCCTTTGCTGCCCAGTTTCTGCATTGTGCCATTGGGATACGTGTGTGCGCGCGCGCATGCGAGCGCGCACAGGGGATGGAGTTTTGGTGAGAGTGGCGAACTGTCTTGACTCCCCTTCATTGGTTGAATCCCCTGTAGGTGGTAACCTAGGCTGGGGATAAAGGCAGCAGCTAGAATAGTTCCGGAGGAGGAAACACTGTGCTCTACGTAGGGAAACTTTTGGGAATAGACATGGAGAGTTGTTCTTCTCGCACACACACTCAGGACTTGGAGGGTAGCGCGTACATGTCTGTCAGTGTATTTGTCCCGGGAAATGACACAAGAAGTGGTGTAACTGGACACCCAGAAAATTACTTTGGAGTTGTTGAGAACTGAATTTGGGGGGCGGGTAGCGCGCAGGTAAGAGGCGGTGAGAAAAGCACTGTGTTTTACAGATCTGTTGGAAGCCTAAAGCCGTTTGCTTCTGGGCCCCCTTAGCAAACGTGCCAGTCGGGTGGTGCCTCCGAGGACCGGAGGAAGCCCCGCTTTGCGATCCCTACGACAAGCCTCGAGGAACCGGGAACGGAGGCGAGGCGGTGGCGCAGTTCCCAACCCGCGCCTGGGTCCTCCCGCCTCCATACCGTCCGCCACCACCGCCGCCGCGGCCTCCCACAGTCCTCCCGTATCCCTGCATTCCACGTTGCGGCAGCCGCAGCCTCTCCAGCCGAAGCGTCCCCACCCTCCCCTCGGGGTGGTGCAGCCGCCGCGCCCCCGGCCCCCGCCCCCGCGCCCCCCAAGGCCTGGCCTCGGCTCTGCGGGCCGCAGAACCGGACCTCAACGCGCCGGCTGGGTTCGGGCGGGGGTGGGGCGGGGGCGGGGAAGGCAGAGGGCGGGTGCGCGCGTGTCGGGGGGCGGGGGCCGCCATATTGGATCCGGGCTCGTCGGCGAGCCTCCGCCTGCGTGCGGCGGGGCCTGGAGCAGCCTCGCGGAGCCCAGGGCGCGAGCGCGAGAGGACGGGGAAGGAGGGGGAGGGGTGGAGGGAAAGGAAGGGAGTGGCTGCGAGCCGGGCTGCGGCAGCCTCTGGTCTCCTTACCAGCGGCACCAACCCCTCCTCCTGCGCCTCGGCCGCTCCCCTCTTTGCGGGGGAAAGATGCCCTTAACCCAGGGGTGTGAAGAAGGGGGAGAACTAGCTGCCGGAGCCGCCCGCGCCGTCGCCGCCGCAGTTGCTGCCGTCCGTGTCCTTTGAATCCAGAAAAGCACCCCCTCGCCAGGGCGTCGGGAGTGTGGGCGGGCGAGCGGGTGGGCGGCCGCGGTGCGGGTGTGGGGGAGACCGGGCTCTGCGCCCGGCGCGGCCCAGGCCGGCGGCCCAGCGACCACCGACATGGAGCGGGCTCGGGCGGCCGAGTAGCCGCCGCTCCCGGAGCCGGGGGCGAGTGCCGCCCGCAGCCAGTCAGGCCCCTGGGAGAAGCGGGGAGAAAAATGAAGAGTTTTCATCGGAATCCGTTGGAAATAGGACTAACTGCAAAGCCTTAAAAAGAAGGACCTCGGGAGGAGAAAGGGAAAGCCTCCTCCGGGGAAGGCTTGGCGTGCTCCGAGTCGAGGGGCTGCTTCAGGGACCTCGCCCCCTCCCTTTCCCTCCGGAGAAATTGCCGCTGATGCGTTATCCAAGTGGTGGTTGGGAGGATTTGCAGCAGAATTTTTGGTTTTTCCTCCCCCTTATATACATTCTGGTTTTTTCCTTCCTTTTCGATTTTCCTTCTGCTTGGGAAGTGAATTGCTGATGCAGATCGGACTTAATTCATTAATGATGCAACTGGATTCGTTTCAGGATTATGTTGCACGAGTTGAATTTTGAATGAAGGAGAAGAGTTTTTTTTTTTTTAAAGAAGTGTTGACTCTTTGGTTCTCAGTACTTTTTAATTATTTTATTTAAATATACGATTTAATTGTATTATTCTTTTAAAAATGTTTTAAATATATTTTATGGTAACTTTCCCTCAAAATATATGTATATGTGTGAAATAGAAGACGCTTCAGTTAAGTGAGGTTACTGGTGTGTTGGATGTTGAATTCAGCACCGGCATTGCATGACAGTTGTTTGAATAACAAGTGGTTTATTTTTAAAACCACACCTTTTCAAGTTTAGGTTCAAATAATCATCGTCAAAATCGGTTCAATAATTGAAAGAAAAACCAGCAGAAGTTGAAGCAAACATGTCTGGAGAAGTGCGTTTGAGGCAGTTGGAGCAGTTTATTTTGGATGGGCCCGCTCAGACCAATGGGCAGTGCTTCAGTGTGGAAACGTTACTGGATATCCTCATCTGCCTTTATGATGAATGCAATAATTCTCCATTGAGAAGAGAGAAGAACATTCTTGAATACCTAGAATGGGGTAAGTTTGTATGTAAAATAAAAAACTCTTTAGCTAGCCATTATGGTTTAATTGTTATAGAGAGTTACCATGATAAACTCTCTGTAATGAGTATATAAATATATATTGTGTTTACACAATATATATTATGTATTTAAATACATTATACATAATGTGTTTAAATATATATACAATAAAAGAGTGGACACCAATTATTCAAGGTTTTTTTCTTGTAGTTTTCAGTAAATATTTTCCCAAGAGTAAAAGCATGCTACTCAGTTGTTGCCTAGATTTTTTTTTTAACATCTTTATTGGAGTATAATTGCTTTACAATGGTGTGTTAGTTGCTGCTGTATAACAAAGTGAATCAGCTATATATATATATACATATATCCCCATATCTCTTCCCTCTTGCGTTTCCCTCCGTCCCACCCTCCCTATCCCACCCCTGTAGTGTTGCCTAGATTTAATGTGGGACTTATGAGGAAGAACTTATGTCTTTTGGTCAGCAGTAAGAGATTTTGAATAATTCTGTGATGGGCAAAAATGGATTATTGCTCGCTTTGCCGAGAGCGTGGTGGTATAACAGGCATTCAGTTGAAAGATATTTATTAGTGGAAACATTCCTTCCCAGGCTTTGGAAATCACTCTGGAAATGGGAGGAGATATTAAAATATCTTAGGTCAACAGGAACTTGAAGGTGGTCATCAGTGGGTTTTATCACATCTCTATATAGTACAAGCAAAGGAAATTACTAAACACGGACTTGCCAAAAATTGTCATGGTTGTAAGATGACATAAATAGTTTAAGAATTTTGTGATAGTATTTGGTAGAGAATGTTTGGGAGCAGCTCCTGCCTGCCTGAGAGTTAGATTTACTCTAAATTTAATTCAAACCTAAACTGGCTAAATTTTTGTCTTCATTCTCCTAAATATAGATGTGATTTAGAAGAGCTAGGTAGTGGAGTAAATCAATGATGAGAGCAAATGCTCCATGTGACCTTCAAGCTTGAAGGCTTGGCTTAAGTTCTGTTTCCGATGTTACATGTGAGCAAGTTCCAACATCCACCAGTTCTCTGTGGGAAGAGTACACATCATGACATACCATACTGTGTGTAGTACATGGCAGTGTACCTACATTGGTACATTGACTTTTGAAGGATATTAGCTAAAGAAGTTATTTTGTACCTTTGGAATACCAATATTTGAGTTTGTTGGAAAGTTTTTACACTAAAATGTCTTTGTTTCCAAGTAAATCTTTATTTTTCTGAAGTAAAAGTCAGTTGGTGATTATTTCGTTTTTTTGACTTGCAATTTATTAAAAATTCGTTTGTCAGGTAAATCACTTATTCAAGATTGCCCACACATCATAACTTTAATTATTCAATTTGTCAGTATCAGAAGTTTTCTAGCAACTTGATATCGCAAGGGTTAAAAAACATATATATATATATATATATATATGAAATGTGAATAGAATAATTTTTAAAAACAGATTACTAGACTCATACTGGGAATGTAAGAATTCTAAATGATCTTTCAAGAGACTGCTCTCTTAAGAATGAAACAGTTTTGACTTTGGTACTGGATTTGTGACTATATGTCCCTTATTTTTATGTGTAAAATATTTTATAAAGGATGTGTAGTTTTACACCTCATGTTTAATAAATTTAGAAAATTTTTAGTTTTTGCAAGATTTAAGGAAAAGATTTTGATACTTTTAGAGATTCAGTTCTTGAATTATGGTTTCATAGCGATACTCTAGTCTATGATTATGATTGTCATTTTAATATCTATTATTTCTCATCTGCAAAATGGTGGGAGAACTCTTCGTATGTACCAGTTGTAAATGTAATTTAAAAATATGATAAAAAACTATATCCTCAATTGCCTTTTGGTGATTAAGAATTTACATTTATGTTATGAGATATTTTTCTGTATTATCAGAATAATTTATATATATTTCCCACTAAATATGTTTTCTTGGATCTTGTTTCTTATATCTGTATTAAAAAAACCCTTGTTTGTATATATTTAATTTAAGCCAAATAAGCCAAAAGTCAAATAAGTGTTTGGCCAAATACATTTTACTTTTATTAGCAGATTTTAAACAATTTCAAGCAAGGAACTTTTCACAATTTTAAAGTAAATTATGTTTTAGTAGTATCCTTCATATTTTGTCTTTTAGAAGTCTGGTGTGATGTAACAAAAATATACATTCTCTTAAGTAAACTCCTGTTGTGTTTCTCAGTAATAAAGAACGAGAGACTAGAATTTTTAGGCAGTTATTTTGTAGGCTTTGGGACTGGGCAGTGTCTGTTAAGTCTTAGGCGTTTTTAAGTTGGAGTGTGAGGTCTTGAAAGTGGGAGTTACCAACCATAGAAGTTTGGGTAAGGAGGAAGGAAAGAAAGAATGGAAAAAGCTGTCAAGAAGTGCATCATGAGTAGTAGTATTTACTGTCTTTAAGTTTTTTGAAAATTTAGGTTATTTAAGAATGCCAGTCTCCTCATTTAATTATTGAAATAGATCAACTGATTACTACATTTTGGGGAAATGTCTTATTGGATTCTCACTACCTAACATTATATAAAAAACAAGTTAGATTAAGGAAGTTTCCAGATAGTGAATTGACCTCAATTTAATATTTTAAATATTATTTTTTTGGTCTGTGATGGAAATTGAAAGGGATTATTTGTTGGGGTTAAATTTGGTAATTTAGGTTTGCCTTAAATGATACAATTTTTTGTTTGAGTTTTAAAAGACCCAATATTTGCAACAGAAGAGCTGTAGTGGTTAAATACTAGTACATGATGTATATTTGTTTGGCTGTCTATATGAATGGAAGTGTCATCTAGATATGCCTTATTTTTATGCTGATGGTACTTTTAAAAATGAAGTCAGCAAGATTCTGACTTGCTTCATTTCCATCAATTTCACTTTATTCCTAGTTATGGCCCATTTCACTTTTCTATTGATATAGTTAATGTTTCGCTCATTACAGTATCATGACAGTAAGAAAGCTGACAATTCAAAGTTAGATTTTTTTTTCTTTTTTTTGATAGCACTCCTTGCATTTGGTGCTAATGGCTTGAGGGAGGAAACAAGTAGAGCTCTAGAGAGGAAGAGGGGATTAAGTCACTGAGCAATAGAGCAAGGGGACAAAGAGTGCCTTAAGGCCATATATCACTTTTAAATTTAATAAGATTATTATTTTTATTAAATATTATTATATTTTCCTGTTATATACAACAAGCTTTGAAAGATTGTTTTGTCCTTGTTTTTTAAGTTGTTGAAGTGGTTATGGTTTGTATGTTTTGTTTATAAAATAAAAGTTTTGTTGTCAGTAGTGTGACTCTAGAGTTAAGTTACAGTAGAGCTGTAGAAGTAAAAATAACTTTTACATTATAAGCTAATCTGCTAGTAATGACTAAATGAATATGTTATTCATTGAATTGGTTATCTTCTACTTTGAAATGGAAAATCAGAATTTTAGGGAATTCTTAACCAAGTTACTTAAAAAATAGGCATAAGATAATATTACTCAATACAAAAAAAGAAATGCAGAACTATCTGTATGTGGCCAACTGTATTTTGATGCTTTGTGAATCTTGGACTTCATAACATTTCATTTAAATTATCCTTAAACAACAGTAATTTTATAGTTTATTCAGTGTATACACACACACACAATAGTCTGAATGACTAATAAACTTGTTACTAGAGTACATCAGCAGGTACTGTGGTTTAAACTTTTCATTTTATTAGAGTAGTTTTAAAGCTTTTTCATGCTTTTGATATGTGGGTCATTTAAGTGAGATGATGATGCCTTGATTAGAAGAATCTGAATCTTTTCTTTGTTCTTCACTTACGTTGTTCCTCGTTGTTAGCTTTTCCTGAGTAGAATTTATTAATCATACCAAATTACCAAAAAGCTCATTTAATACACATGATTAGGTTTATTTTTATTTAAGTCCTCAATTAGGATCATCATAAATGTCACCAGAAATATAGGTTGGGCATTTGTTTCTTTCATACTAGTCACCTAATAATCTAGTCTCTTCTAAGAGTGATAGTAAGTACAGTTATTTGATCTCACACAATGCTGGCATATGATAGAAGCAGGCAATAAGTGATGGCTATTATTTTTCCATTTCCATTCTGTTTCTCTCTTTTTTAAAGGATGTACTGCTCCATGAGTGTGAACAGGGATGTCAGGAATAACACTAATAATTTTAGGAACTTATTTCATATGGAAATGTAAGGCATACCTTAACATAGCAGTGTAAAAACACGTAGCATAATGTGTTGGAAATTTTATGAAATGTTCCATAATTCCTGGGACTTGGTTAATATTAGATAGTAAGCCCAGGCTATTTTAGGGTAAAAGAACTGAACTTGTTACAAATGAATATTTTATTCTGCTACTCTTTTATGGTAGTCAAAAAAAATTCTTCCAAACCCTTTTCTATTCATGTACACTTATTGCCAGTATATTGTATATATTGCTCATTGTTTTTCATCCTATTGGTTTTGATAGGTTTTAGAATCAATTTACTAAGTCCAACCAGCATTTAAAAAATTAAGTATACTAGAATATATCAAGTACATCATGTGTTGAAAGAATAAATATTGTTATACAGAACTCATGTTTTCTTACATTTCTTACCGAAGATTGGAAGCAGAAGAGTTTGAATTCTAGTGTAGATGACGCTAAAACATGTTCACTGTTTAACAGTGAAAAAATTATAGACCTAGTTCCCTTTTTCAAAAAGTACACATGATTAAATTTGGGACAGACTGAAGAATTTAAAAGAAAGGAGTTTAGGTAGTGACAGGATACTTGGAAGGAGGGAGGGAGAATGGGAGAGGGGAGAAATGAGAAAATGAGCATGAATATACTGTTTTCCTGGGTTGCTACTTTAGTCTGATTCGTGAATAATTGAGTATTTTTAATTTAGAAGAACTTAATGGACAGCGGAATTCACTCGGTTTTGTCTTTGATGGTTCATTTCCTTTTTTTTTTTTTTTGACATTTTTCCTTTTCTGACTTTGGGCTCCTGGATATTGACTTCCATTAACTGTAAAAGTTGTGTAACTTGTCAAACATGAGGGATATGACCTTTAGACATTGGTTGTAGTTTTTTGTTTATGCCTTCCCATTACTCCAGATGAATGTTAGAGTAGATGCAGGTGAGAAGGATCTGCTAGTTCCATAGATTTTCTCATCCCTTGTTACTCATGAAACTTCCAGTGGGGGTGACTTCAAGTTTTCAGTAGCTAAGGTGAAGAATTGCTCAACAGCTTTTGCTGTATCTTGAGTCAAGAAGTTCTTTCCATAAAGATTTTTCCTTTTTTCTTGGAAATGACCCACACTATAAGTATAGGTCATCCCAGACATATGAATGACTGTCTTTTGTTGTCACTGCATATAAAACTCCTTTCCAGGTCCAGGGGATTTCCTTTTTTCCCCTTTGAGCTGATCAGAGTAACAGGTTTGCTCTTCCCAGCTAGTTGCTCCATACTTCCTCTCTACAGTGTCCACTTTTTCCAATTAGTAGCTGTTAGCCTCTATTGGCTAACACCCCTCCCCCAATTCTAGTGCTTCTTTATCTGCTGCTATAGGTGAGTAGCACTTCAGCTTTCATTGGTTAACAGGAGGCTCAGAGACCTGGCTCTCCACTTTCCAATCTCACTATTTGCCCCTTAATTCTTCCTCATATGAATGATGGTTCATTTTGGGGTTAGGGTTTCTTTAGCCCCCTCCCTAGTTTCAGAATGTGTTCTGGAAATCCATGGGATATTAATAGGTGCTTTTGCGAGGGGGTTGTGTGGGTAAATAAATTTGGGAAACTTTTACACAAAATTAAACATTAAAAATATTGTGGGTTATCCTAGAATTTATAATGTTTTGAGGAAGACGGATGGCAACCAGTGTTCCATGGAACACCCTTTGGGAAATGCTCTTTCAGTAGGAGGTCATGGTGTCCCTTGTGTCTTCAGGGTTAGAAAGAGATAATTTTAGGGAAAGTTTGGAACACTGTGTGGTTTGGAGAGAAAATCCAAATCTGAGTAAGTTAGGTTTTACTTAGTGGTGTGGACTTTCAGTTGTCTTCTGTGTGATAGTCACAGATAAACTTAATCATGGCGGAGTAGCACATGTGTGAGGCTGGTGAACATTTGCGTCCAGGAAAAGCACCCTATAAAGTAGAATGAAATTAGATAAAATAATGAACCAGTGCTTTTAGCCTCTGAAGTCCTTGAAATTACTGACAAGTCTCTGTTTATGACCTTTTCTTGCTCTAATTAAACTTGCTTTTCAAGTGTAGGCATTCACAACAAATTCAGAAATTCTCACCTTATCTTTTGCAGCTTTACTTACTTTAATTGTAACATGTTGCACAACTATTGTCTGTCTGTGAAATAATGTTATTCATTACTTTGTGATATTTCAGAGGAAAAGATCATGGACATGCAATTTTACAATTCATTATAGTGTTAAGTATTGCTTTTTCTAAGGTTACAATGTTTTTTGCTAGGCTGTTGGTTTCAGATTTTTGGATTAGTGTGGGAACTTTACTATTATTTGTATCTGTGAAACTATGGGTTTCAAGTGCCAGCACCTATTTATGTAGAGCTTAAAGAAGCCAGAATATACAATACTTTTATTAAAGAGGAAACCATATATAATTGGTGCTGTTTCAACACTATGTGAGCAATTAGAACTCTGTGATTACCATAAATTTCTATTCTGAGTATTAAGGTGGAAGATAATACTAGAGGATAATTTGACTTGATTTTAAAGATAAATAGCTTATAGCATAAATTAATTAGTCTTTTTCTCTCTCTTCTGACAAACATTTATTGTTCTCTTTAATTCTTCCCCATCAACACTATTCCTCTCACCCCCAATCTAATTATGCTTGAAAAGACTACTTATGTGGATGAAAACAATCTTTTAAAAATACCTGTGAATTAGTTCAGTCGTGCAATCACTTACTAAATTTTGGTTTTATTTCAGATTGCATACACATCACTGTAGGCTTAATTTATGGAAAAAAAAAAACATGTTCTAGTCAGTTTTTTCTATTCATAGTGATAAAGCTTAATTAAATTTACTTAGAGTTTCCATGGTGAAGATCTACAAGTGGAATACCTCAGCCTGAAATATTTCTGTTCTAAACCTATAATACTGGAAAAGAGTAGGGACTTTGGGTTCAGACTGACTCCCTTGATCATTGGCTGGGTGATTTAAGCAAGTTACTTAACCTAAGTCTGTTTTAACATCAGTGAAAAATTGGCATAATAGTAATAGCTTATTTTTCCAAAAGGTTGAAAGTTGGTTTAGGATTTTCTTTTTCTGGTGATTTATAGTTGAATTTTGTTGGCTTTTTTCTCATTCTGTTTTTGTTTTTTTTTTCCCCAAAATGATAAGAAGGTTTATTCAGGGAGATGCACACTCCATAGACAGAGTGTGGGCCATCTCAGAAGGCAAGAGGCTTCTCATTCTGTTTTTGAAGTTTCTATCTGGCCTTATGATAAAGGAAGATAAAATGCTATTTTTTGGTAAAGTTTAATTGAAATGTATAGTTGTACTAATACAGGGATGTAAATAACTTTATTTCACCATTAACAAACATACTCATAGCTTACTGATAATATTTTATTGAATTATATTGGCATCGGAGATGTCTTTCCCTGTGTGACTATGCAAACAGCATCTTATTCCTTCTTTCAGGATATTTTGCATTGGAACATTTTGTTGTTATTAACTGAACTTTTTTTTTAAATTAATTTTTATTGGAGTATAGTTGCTTTACAATGTTGTGTAGTTCTGAACTGTTTTTCAGTAAATATTAAGCCCATGCCTATTCTTTTCATCACCAACAGCAAATATTGTGAAATGGCTAGTTATGATTTATTTTTATATTTATATAGCTCCAACCTGTAAATCAGTGGTGGAATTCTAGACCTCAACTCAGAAGATTAAAATAATGATGAAAAATTATTGATATGTCATTCACTTAGGAATTTTTGTGGACTAAAGATTATGCAGCACCCATAAATGCATGTTGTAGACTGACAGTAAATATGAAGAAAATCCACAGTATACCCTAGTGTTTCCTAAACTATGTTTCAATAGATATAAATGAAGATTTTGAAAATTAAGAGTTCAGTGTATATGTAAGATTGGGAAATAGTACTTATTGCATCCCTCTTTGTATATTACAAAGCACATTATCATAGTAACACTTTTCAAAAGTTCTGTGGTACAGAAACCTCTTTAACTTTGTTTTACCTAGAATTTGCCTAAGTTATTTGACTTTGGAACCCTTTTTTTTTTTTTTTGCGGTACGCGGGCCTCTCACTGTTGTGGCCTCTCCCGTTGCGGAGCACAGGCTCCGGACGCGCAGGCTAAGCGGCCATGGCTCACGGACCCAGGCGCTCCGTGGCATGTGGGATCCTCCTGGACCGGGGCACGAACCTGTGTCCCCTGCATCTGCAGGCGGACTCTCAACCACTGCGCCACCAGGGAAGCCCTGGACCCCTTTTTATGAGGATAGCTGGCAGAGTTTGGGAAGTGCTGGTGTGCGCTAAGAATCCATAGGCCGTGTCAGAGCTCTTAAATTAATTATATTTCAGAAAGTGGTTACTGAATTCTTCTATCACATCGTATTTTGAATATTATCACAGTTCACATCCAACTCCAAAGGCAGAGGTTTGAATGACTTGCCTTTATCCTTTCCGTGTTTAATGTTTTTTTAGCACTTCTGTTTGCATCACCTAGAAGGCAGTTCGGCAGTATACTAGGTTAATGTGGAGTTCTGCATTGGGTAAGTATGTGTTTATAGACAAAGAACAATAAAACTTGATACATGCCTTTGAGTTTATATTTATGTGTGTAGTTAGTGGTTTGTAAAGATGCTCCTGCTAACCTAGTGATTTTTTATTTTCAGTAGCAATTGATCATTTTTTAATCCCGTTATCTCTCTAACCGTTGCGCTGGTATAGAATTTGGGAGACAGACTGTCATGGCTGTGAAATAGAACAAAGCTAATTAATTTTATGAGAGGTTTTTTTTGTCAAAGCAATGTTGCCCTGCTGCAACAAGAATCCCATCCTTACATACCTGGTTTACTGAAAGTGGCTAACGCCCCAAGTTGACTCAGATATTATTAAAAGTAGTCATGCACTTACTTAGAAGTGTTCTGTCCCGAGATTTAAAAAAATATTTGTTTGAAAAGATTAGGAAAAACCCGCAGTGGCTAGAGCCCCAGTTTGTGATTGTATTGCTAGCTAATTATGGCCTTGCCCCAACCAAAAATCATAACCAAGGAACATTTAAAAACAGACCAAAAGCTCAGGTATGTGGTGCAGCTGACATGTTGATATGATATCGTAAAGCTTCTCATCTTCTGTACTTATGAAGATTTTCCTGGAGTTTATGGTTAAAACCATAATAATATTTCCAAGTCTAGTGTGATTTCTATTTCTGCCTTTTTCCTGAATGCCTTTGTAATGTGTCACCCCATTTCTGACTGATGCGTGCTAAGTTGACAGTTTTTTCCAGGCGTTCCTTGCTGTGTTACATTGCTGTAAATTGTGATTAAGTGTGATCATACTTGTTTCTTTTACCTGTGTTCCTGTGGTAACCCCAATTAATTTCAGCAGCTCTTGAGTTATCCTGGTACTGTTCAACCTCTGTGTGCATCTGCTCAGTTGACTTGTCTATGTTAAATGTATCTAAATGGATTACATTCCTGGGTCTTATTGACCTTATTAATCATGCTTTTTGTTTCTCCTTTAAATGCTAAGTAATTTATAATCTCAGTATTACATGTGCACCTAACCTGAAAATATTGGGAATCCTACATATCCAAGGGCCTTTGTTTAGTAGAACTTTTTTTTTTTTTTTTTTTTTGCGGTACGCGGGCCTCTCACTGCTGTGGCCTCTCCTGTTGCCGAGCAACAGGCTCCGGACGCGCAGGCTCAGCAGCCATGGCTCACGGGCACAGCCGCTCCGCGGCATGCGGGATCTTCCCGGACCGGGGCACGAACCCGCGTCCCCTGCATTGGCAGGCGGACCCCCAACCACCGCGCCACCAGGGAAGCCCTGTTTAGTAGAACTTTTAAAAAATGGTTACAACTTTGATCGTGTCAACATCTTGCTTAATATCCTACAGTGACTACTGATAGCTTTCAGGATGACATTGCAACTCCTTAGCATGGCATATGGATATGGTCCTTGTCTATGTTTCTAATCTTTTTATTATTTAAAAAAATTTGAAACAATCTGAAATGTACAGAAAAATTGCTAGTACAATATTTTCCCCTCTGAATCATTGGAGAGTAAATTGCCAACTTGATACCGTAATCCCCAAATATGTTCGTGTGTATTTTGTAACATTCTTTTGCATAACCACAATGCAATTATTAAAGTTAAGAAATTAACACTGGTACATTAGTATCATCTAATCCTTAGACCACATTCAAATTTTGTTAGTTGTCCTGATAATACCTTTATAGCAAAAGGATTCAGTTTAGAATCACATGTTGCATTTGGATGTCATGCCTTCTAGTGTCAGTCAGTCTGGACTAGGGCTTCAGATTTTCCTCAGTTTTCATGACTTGACACTTTTGAAGATTGCCAGCTGGTTATTTTGCAGCATTTGAAGTAAACCCTAAATTTGGGTTTGTTTCCTCATGATAATACATCTTTGGCAAGAATATCCCAGAAGTGATGCCATGCAGCTCTTTTATGTGGATATCCTTTTCATTCAGCTCAGCCTTCAACACCCTACTCTGATCCACGATGCCTTCTCTTCCCCCATTCCTACTTTGATCTATTCCTCCTAATGGCATATATATGGTATATGTGTATGTATGTATGCATATATGTATATATATAATTTTGTTTATATTTCCCATTCTCACCTTAAAGGATTTTTTAAAGTTATTCAAAAATTATATATATATAGTACAGCAGAAACTAACACAGCATTGTAAATTAACTGTACTTCATTAAAAAAAATTTATATATAGTAAAGTTCATTTGTTTTGGTATATATCCTATGAGTTTTGACAAATGTAGACCAGTACCATAGTCAAGATACAAAGCAGTTCCATTATCCCCCAGATTCTCTTGTGCTGCCCTTTTGTACCACACTCACCTTTTTCCTCCAGCTATAATGAGGTGTTGACTCTTCTACTAATCAGATCTTTTACTTGATTATTCTTTAACTGTTCCATGGATTTCTTTCTTCATTGATGTATCCTGCTTTATTTCAGAAGGGGTTTCTTATAAGTAGTGGTTCATAGTCCCCTCCCTCAGCAGTTGATAATCTATAAATGAGTATTTTATGGGGTGAAGGTAAGGAGAAGAGGGTGCTACTGTTTAAAGGAATAAGATAAAATGCAAATAGCCTCCAATTTTTAAAGGTAAAATTTTCTTACATTAAGTCTGTGTTTAACCTTATTTGCAACAGTGTCCAGCATAGTCTGGTGATGATGAATTGAACACACAAATTAGTTTCATTCTCTTCTGCAGCCCCACTAAAACTATGGTAAAGGAATTTTTAAGAAGTCGTAAATCTTCAAGGATGAGAAAAACATGGGAGGATACTGTGAAATTTTGGAAGCTGAAAAAGCATGTAGATGGGTGATAACTGCTGACTTAGCAGATCTGAGAAAGTCAAGTCTTAAGTCAGTAATAGTGTAAGCTAGGACCTATCCCCTTGACTTGGCAGAATGCTCAAAAGTCTTAGAAATTGGTATTGTCAGGAATCTGTGAAAGTTGAGGTACAGGTGGAGCTAAAATGTGGAGGACTGATTGAATTGTTGTATAAGCAGTAGGAACTCTAGAGCCCTTCCCCTGCTACATGCCAGCTGGCTCCTGTCTTCCCTCCCCAAACAAAGACTGAATGTCTATTTTTGGTAAGACAGAGATTCTCTGTGTTGAGTGACGTTAGGCACAGTTTAGGATGGGCATTTCATACTGAAAACAGGAGAGTAAATAAATGTTTATATACTTTTGCTTGGCTCCCAGAAAGTTGGCAACTAGGCCTTTATCACGAAGATAAGAGATCAGAAAAGTCTTCTCTGAAGAATCTGACCAGTCCAAGAAGAAAGGCCTAAAGATACAGATACATCAGAGATTCCTCAGTAAAGGGCTCAGGTAGTCACACTTCAGTGCAGTTCATTATCAGTGGGCTTCACCCAAAGGTTCAGAGCTTCAGAGCATCTTTCCATTTTCTCATTCCTAATATAAAACCAGGGATTGTCAGATATCTGAAGAAAGCCTATAATAAATAAGATACAGCTTCAAACAAACAAAAAACGGGAAAAAAGCACCTTACGTGAAACAGACTCTGCAGAGAAAGTATGACTTCAGAAACAAAACACTATCATTAATATTCTCACAGATAAGAGAAGAACCATGAAGTAAGTCAGGATGTCATGAAAAGGAACAGTGAAGGGCTTCCCTGGTGGCACAGTGGTTGGGAGTCAGCCTGCCGATGCAGGGGGTGCGGGTTCGTGTCCTGGCCCGGGAGGATCCCGCATGCCGCGGAGCGGCTGGGCCCGTGAGCCATGGCCGCTGAGCCTGTGCGTCCGGAGCCTGTGAGCTGCAACGGGAGAGGCCACGGCAGTGAGAGGCCCGCGTACCGAAAAAAAAAAAAAAAAAGGAACAGTGAAAAAAATGAAAATGAAAGAATGAAAAAAATTAAAAATGTGACAGCTAAAATTAAAACCTCAGTATACGAACCAGAAGGTAAAACAAAGAATTTCTCAGAAAATACAGCAGAAACCACAAAGGGATAGAAGAGAGGAGATAAAAAGAAGAACATTGGAGGACCAATTTAAGAGGTCTGAATAATAGGAATTCCAATAGGGAGAACAGAGGGGAGGAACCCAATGAAATCATTCAAGAAAATATTCTATAATTGAAGGACACGTGTTTCTAGATAAAGAGTCCCCACCAAATACCAGCACAAGGGGTGGAAATAGATGCATACCAAGATTTACAACCAATTCATTGTGGAATTTGCAGATCTCTGGGGACAAAGAACAGACTCAAAAAGTTTCCAAAGAGAAAATACAAAGGATCAGGAATCAGAAGGGCTTTGGACTTCTCAGCAGCAACACTGGAAGCTAGAAGACAATGTTAGTATTTTGAAGGAAAATGATTTCCTAATTGGAATTCTGTAACCATCCAAATTCTCAGTCAAGTGTGAAGGCGGGATAAGGACAGTTTAAGACTTGCAAGTCTTCAAAAAATTTTTACCGGGCTTCCCTGGTGGGACAGTGGTTGAGAGTCCGCCTGCCGATGCAGGGGACACGGGTTCGTGCCCCGGTCCAGGAGGATCCCACATGCCACGGAGCGGCTGGGCCCATGAGCCATGGCTGCTGAGCCTGCGTGTCCGGAGCCTGTGCTCCGCAACGGGAGAGGCCACAAGAGTGAGAGACCCACGTACCGCAAAAAAAAAAAAAATTTTTTTACCTTCTGCAACCTCTGGACTCCCAATAGGGTAACCCACCATCCAGGTTTACCTGGGACTAGGGAATTTCTTAGTATATAGACTTGTGCTGAAACCAGGAGAGCCATAGGCAAACTGATGAGTTGGATGCTGTAGCCCCAACTAAACAGAGTAAATTAAATGAGGAAATATAAGATATCCCCTAGTAGGAGATCCAGTACAGGGGAGAGAAGAAAGGATTTCCTAAGATGACGGTGAAGAGAGAATACAGAGTGATTGCTTTGCACCAAACATAGAGGTCAATCAGCCCAGATAAGAGGCAGTGCAGAAATCTCCCCGAGAGACTTTAATATCTGATGTGATTGAACATCTTGAGAGGAGATTTAGAAATTTGGAGAGAGTCTGGGTTTGCTTGGAAAGTGAAGCAAATGAGAAAGCAGTGATTAAGAAAAATAAAAATTTGTGTAGGAAAGGAAAATAATAATTTACATGGTTACAGTAGTGGAACCAGTGAATACGGAGTTAACTAAAATTATGCTATAACTATATTGGGAAGATGGTATAGGAAGGAAAAGATTTTTGGTGAGGGTGATGGTACTTAACTGGGGCCTGGTGTTTTTCTTGAACCTTAATTGGCAATTGAATCTGTGTTTATGAATAACTAATAAACATGAAAACTTAAAAAATAGTATTAGTTTTTGAAGAATTATTCCTTTAATCCTTCCTCATTGACTTCATTTTCAAACTTTTTTCCAAGTCTTTAAATGAGGAGCTGAAAACTGGATACAGTAAATAGAAGATTTAAAATTTATCAGTTAAAATTTGTCTTTGAGCAGATCAGTCTTTTTTTCTTCTTTAGTGATTGCTCTGTTCTTATAGTTGGCAATTTATAAATAGTCTTGATTTATCGTAGGAAAAGGTAGTTTATTCTTGAAAAAGCTATGTAGGGTAAATTCTATGTAATTACATTAATGATAAACAGATCCTTCTAAAGTTACATAAGGCACACGCATAATACTCAATGTTTATGGAATTGAACACACAACAAAGAACTCTAACAGAGCAATAAAGACAAACTAAATTACACAAATGTTATGAATTATGGATGAAATTGTCACTTCTATAAACTAGTAAGCGACCAGGTACTGTGAGAGCAGACATCAGAACACTTGTCAGATACACAGCTGCAGGGTAGCTCTGTTTAACAGTACTCAGCTGCTCTTGAGTCTTCTGAAATCCATGTTGGACCTTGTAAATGCAAGGAAATGCCTCATATTAAATGAGATTCTTCTTGTAATTTTAATATCTCACAGAAAATTTTTTGAAGCCTAAATAATTGAGCTGTCCTTTTCATTTCTGTTTTAGGGCTGAGTTTAAAAGAAGCTTGTTTCAGGGAGTTGCTGAGCAGTAGGACTAAGTGGAAAACTGGTCAGCTTTCTAACTACTCCTGGTCAGGTTTTCAGGGAATGATTTCATTATTTAATTTGAACATTAGGATACATATTGAAAAACACACCCTAAAACAAATTATTATTGAATTGCTGCTGTGGTCTGAATGTTAGTGTCCCTCCAAAATTCATATGTTAAAATCTGAACCCCCAAAGATGATGACATTAGGAGGTGAGGCCTTTGGCAGGTGCTTAGGTCACGAGGATGGAACCTTCATGAACGGGATTATTAGTGCCTTTATAAAAGAGGCCCCAGAGAGCTTGTGAGCCATTCCACCATGAGAGGACACAAAAAGCAACCATGCTGGCACCTTGGTGTTGGAGTTCTGACTTCCAGAATTGTAAGAAATAAATTTCTGTTGTTACAAGCCACCCAGTCTGTGGTATTTTATTATAGCAGCCCAAATGACTAAACAATTTTGCAATACTTTGTTTCCTTGCATTAGAGATTATTCTCCTGATTTTTTTGTTGACTGCACTGCTGTTGTTCAAGGTCATTTTTATTTTATTTTCCAGATTGTCGGTAACTTCTTTTGTTGGTGATTGTATACTTAAAAAATTCTGTTAGTGTTGCATTTCATCTAAAGGGAAAAAAGAAAACATTAAAAATAGTAAAGCCATAAATTAAAATTTATATCTTAAATTGGTGATCACTTATTAGTTTCTAGGTTTAATGCCTTAGAATCAAAAGAATTTAAAGTAGATGTAACTAGAGTTCCTAGAGAGCAACTTCCATAGTTTAAAATAGCTACTTAGGATTAGAATGAAATATTTATGATAATCTAGTATATTTTGTTTTCAATTAGGTATGCTACTAAAAAATACAACTTTAACCATCCCATTTAAAAAAAAGAAAGAGGTAAAAGGAAATGATGTAATATAGCTAGTATTTGAAAATGATAAAGGAATTTTCCCCTAGCAGTAGTAATATTTCCTTTACAGCAGTATCTAATTTACATTTCAATTCTGAAATATACAAAGATAATTTTTGTAAGACTATATAGTTTTTTTTTTTTTAAAGAAATTTATTTATTTTTGGCTGTGTTGGGTCTTCATTGCTGTGCGCGGGCTTTCTCTAGTTGCGGCGAGCTGGGGCTATTCTTCGTTGCGGTGTGCAGGCTTCTCATTGCGGTGGTTGCTCTTGTTGCAGAGCATGGGCTGTAGGCGTGCGGGCTCAGTAGTTGTGGCACGTGTGCTCCAGAGTGCAGGCTCAGTAGTTGTGGCGCAGAGGCTTAGTTGCTCTGCGGCATGTGGGATCTTCCTGGACCAGGGCTCAAACCCATGTCCCCTGCGTTGGCTGGTGGATTCTCAACTACTGCGCCACCAGGGAAGCTCCAGGACTATATAGTTTTTGAAACAGAAATTATTTAGATTTTAAAAAGCCCCAATTGTTTAGTGTTTATTAACACTAAGAATTTTCAGGTAAAGTTGTTTTAACTAATTTTTTTTTCTAAAATTCTCTGCGTGTGACTCAAATTGTATTGGAGTCTGAATTTCTTGTTTTGAAAATCTGGAATGCTTTATGGAGAAATACCAAGAAAATGTTTGGTTGTTTACTACTGTCCTTTCACAGAAGGACTTTCACTATATTTGTTTCACTTGATTTTTATTTCTTTTACTTTAAAGGTTGTCCATTTGTAGAAGATACTAGCCTCCAGAATGTAAAGAGTTGTACATATTTGATTCTCTTCTATTATATTGGATATGGAGTTTTATAGATAACCAATGTGTTTAGCTCAGCTTAGTTTTGACTAATTTTCCTTTGAGTTTTTAGGCTAGAGCAGAAATGGCTATACAAATGCTATTATCTAGTTTATTCATGTGTTTAGACAAATTATTTAAACAAGTACTATTTTCTTTAGGTTGTTACTATAAAAAAATAATACAAGATGAGTGAACACAATTATAGTGGTTGCATTTCTGGTGCTATTTGGTCATAACTTAACTTACGGTTATTTTGTGTTTGTGTATATGTGTTGGATGTGCTCTAAATACTCCTTGTTACCAGTGCCTTGGAAATATATATGAGTTTGGAATCATGGTACAACTCTGGGGAGGGAAGGACCCTTGAAAACTGCAGCTGCCTGAAATTCTTACTTACTACACATGAGTGTGTGTTTGTGTGTGTGTGTGTGTATTCATGTATGTGTTTGTCCTGAGATGGACGGAAAACAGTAATCCCTCTGGTTTCCCCCATTTTCCTGTCTCTGTTCTTTTTATTTAAGGGTTTTTTTTTTTTTTTTTGTGGCAAAACATATATAACAAAATTTGCCATTTTAACAATTTTTAAGTATTTCATTCAGTGACATTAATTATGTTTACAGTGTTTTGCAACAACCACTACTGTCTATTTCTAAAACTTTTTCATCACCCCAAACAGAAATTCTGTACCCATAAAGCAATAACTTTCCGTTCTCTTCTCCCCTCAGCTCCTGGTAATCTGCAATCTATTCTTTCTCTGTGAATTTGCCTATTCTAGATATTTCATGAAAGTGTAGTCATATAATTTTTACCCTTTTGTATCTGGCTTATTTTACTTAAATAATGTTTTTAAGGTTCATCCTTTTTGTAGCCTATAGCAGAGTTTCATTTATCTTTAAGACCGAATAATATACCGTTGTATGTATATGTGCAACATTGTTTATCCATCCATCCTTCGGCAAACATTTGGGTCATTTCCACGTTTTGGTTATTATGAATGATACTGCATCGAACATTGGTGTACAGGTATCTGTTTGATTCTTTGGGGTGTGTACCCAGGAGTGGAATTTCTGGGTCATACAGTAATTCTGTGTTTAACTTTTCTTGAGGAACTGCCAAACCGTTTTCCAAAGCAGCTGTACCATTGTACGGTCCTACCAGCAATGTACTAAGGTTCCAGTTTCTCTGTATTTTTGTCAACACTTGGCATTTTACGGTTTTTCATTGTATCTATCCTAGTATGTGTGAAATGGTAGCTCACTGTAGTTTTAATTTGCATTTCCCTAAAGATTAGCGGTGTTGAGTATCTTTTCATGTGCTTATTGGCCATTTGCATATCTTCTTTGAATAAATGTCTATTCAAGTCATTTGTCCATTTTTTTAAATCAGGTTGTTTTTTTGTTGTTGAGTTGTAAGAGTTCTTTATGTATTCTGGATATTAATCTCTTATCAGATATATGATTTGCAAACATTTTCTCCCATTCTCTGGGTTGCCTTTTTACTCTGTTGATAATTGTCTTTTGATGGACAAATTTTTTTTGTTTTCAGAAAGTCCAGTTTGTTTATTTTTTCTTTTGTTTCCTGTGCCTGTGGTGCCATATCTAAGAAGTCACTGCCAAGTCCAGTATCATTTACATTTAGGATGGAAAAACAACAAGGCTCTACTGTATAGCACAGGGAACTATATACAGTCTCCTGGGATAAACCATAATGGAAAAGAATATTAAAAAAAGAATGAAAAAAAAAAGATTTTGCCATATGTTACCTTCTAAGAGTTTTATGGTTCAGCTCTTAAGTTGTTGATCCATTTGGAGTTAATTTTTGTATATGGTTTGAAATAGAGGTCTTTCACTGAATGGACTTACCACCCTATTCAAAAATCAATTGGCCATAAATATATGGGTTTATTTCTGGACTTTCAGTTCTATTCCATTGATCTTTATGTCTGTTCTTAGGCCAGTACCACACAGCCTTGATTACTGTAGCTTTGTAGTGAGTTTTGAAATTGGGACGTGTGAGTCCTCCAACTTTGTTCTTATTTTTCAAGATTATTTTGACTAGTCTGGGCCCCTTGCATTTCCATATGAATTTGAGGATTGGCTTTTCCATTTCTATAAAAAATGGGAAAAAATGTTGGAGTTTTGATACGGCCCCCCTTTTGTATTAACAAAATTCAGTTGACCTTATTTTCTAGTCTTCTTTGCAGTTAGGTGTGGACATGTGACTAGTTTTGGCCATTAGATGTAAGTGGAAGGTGATATGTTTTATCAGAAGCTTCATTAAAAGGTGACCTTTCCCCACTTATTCCCTTCTGCTACACAGAACACATATCATGTGATGTCTTCAGAGGTTGGACCTTAAGGATGGGGGCATGAGGGCCATGCTCCAAGGATGGCATAGTGGTGAGCTGAAAACATCCTGGATCCTTTGACAACTTTATCAGACTGCCTTATCAGCCTTGGACTGTTTACCTTCATTCAGACTTCTTTTGTTTGTAAAAGAAATACGTTTTTATTTTGTTTAAGCTGAGAATTTGGGTTTTTTGTTAGAACTGAACTTAATCTTTTTTTTTTAAATAAATTTATGTATTTTTATTTATTTATTTTTGGCTGCGTTGGGTCGTCATTGCCGTGCACGGGCTTTCTCTAGTTTTGGCGAGTGGGAGCTACTCTTCGTTGCGGAGCGTGGGCTCTAGGTGCGTGGGCTTCGGTAGTTGTGGCTCATGGGCTCCAGAGCACAGGCTCAGTAGTTGTGGCGCACGGGCTTAGTTGCTCCATGGCATGTGGGATCTTCCCAGACCAGGGCTCAAACCCGTGTCCCCTGCACTGGCAGGCAGATTCCCAACCACTGTGCCACTAGGGAAGCCCCTGAACTTAATTGATATACTTTTCCAATTATTAATTTGGTTATCTCTTCTTCGTGTGCAGTGTGTGAAGAGAGTGAGGAATAGAATACATTGAATAGAATATATTGCTAGAATTGCTGGAACTGTACTTAATTTAAAAAGTTTGTATCTATGTACAAAATTTGTATATATGTTTTGTGAATTTCACTATAAAATTATTTTTTCTTAATATATAATATTATGTTCTTAAATGGCCTCTACAATTTTTTGAAAAGTAGAAAAAAAATTTGCCACTATAACATGGTAGCTTTTGTCATTTTTATACCTTCCTATTGAGTATTGTTTTTTAATATATACATTAGTTTTCTACATAGGAACACTTCTGCTATATTTATACTCTGCTTTTTTCACTAACATGGTAAGTGATAGTGCATATTAATGAACCTCTTTGTTCCTCAGTTTCTTCATCTCTAAAAATGGGGATATGGATGGACCTAGAGTCTGTCATACAGAGTGAAGTAGGTCAGAAAGAGAAAAACAAATACCATATGCTAACACATATATAGGGAATCTAAAAAAAAAATGGTTATGAAGAACCTAGGGGCAGGACAGGAATAAAGACACACGTAGAGAATGGACTTGAAGACATGGGGAGGGGGAAGGGTAAGCTGGGACGAAGTGAGAGAGTGGCATGGACTTATAAATACTACCAAATGTAAAATAGATAGCTAGTGGGAAGCAGCTGCATAGCACAGGGAGATCAGCTCAGTGCTTTCTGACCACCTAGGGGGTGGGATAGGGAGGGTTGGAGGGAGACGCAAGAGGGAGGAGATACAGGGATATATGTATATGTATAGCTGATTCACTTTGTTATAAAGCAGAAACTAACCATTGTAAAGCAATTATACTACAATAAAGATGTTAAAAAAATAAAAATGGGGATAGTTATTATACATACCTCACAGGGTTGTGAGGATTAAATAAAATACTGTGCATGAGGTGCTAGACCAGTGCCTGGCATACAGTAAGCCCTCAATAAGTATTAGTTATCTTTATTATTAATATTGTATTATCCTAACCTCTTTTTCTGTATTATTGTATATAAAATGTACTCTGTATTATTTCTATATTATTGTGTTTTTATAATGACCATTTTCAAAGTCAACTAAATAGATATACCATTATTTATTGGATATTGAAATGTATTTTCAATATTTGTCACTTCCGGTTTTTTTGCTATTATAAATAATACTGTTATAAACTGATGTGTTTAAATGTGATTTTATTACAAGCTAGAGCCATTTTTTTATTCAAACAAAGTCAAAAAAATTATAATCATCCTCATCAGTTCACTCAGTCCCGTGTAATTAATTTTATTTTCATCTTGATCTTTTGTTAGCACTTTTATGAATTCATCAGTTTTCCATTAGAGTTCTGAAGATGCTTATTCATTCAGTTCAGCAGTATAGTCAATTACCAGAAACCTGTACTTGTCAGTCTTTTCCATGAATTCCTTGAAGATGAAACCCTTTTTTTTTTTTTGTGCGGTACATGGGCCTCTCACTGTTGTGGTCTCTCCCGTTGCGGAGCACAGGTTCCGGACGCACAGGCTCAGCGGACTCTGAACCACTGCGCCACCAAGAAGCCCGATGAAACCCTTTTATAGGAACATTTTTGCAGAAGCATCAGAGTACACCCAGAACTGTCTGTAAATGACAAAAGACTTAAAAATGACCATGGTTAAAGATTTGATGAAAGTTCATAATAATGCAGTTGACAAGGAAATTTAGTTATTTCTGAGATATACATTTTAAAGTAATAACTAGAATTATGACTTATAACATTATACCAGAATATATAAGATTTTTAGGAATATCATGTAATGTCTGAAACATTTATATTAACATATTTCCATACAAATAACCCAAAGAAAGTTTAGTATTAGTATTTTTTTTTAATTTTTAAATTTTATTTTCTTATACAGCAGGTTCTTATTAGTCATCACTTTTATACACATCAGTGTATACATGTCAATCCCAATCACCCAATTCAGCACACCACCATCCCGACCTCACTGCGGCTTTCCCCCCTTAGTGTCTATACGTTTGTTCTCTACATCTTTCAACTTCTACCCTGCAAACCAGTTCATCTGTACCATTTTTCTAGGTTGCACATACATGCGTTAATATATGATATTTGTTTTTCTCTTTCTGACTTAATTCACTCTGTATGACAGACTCTAGATCCATCCACGCCTCAATAAATGACCCAATTTCTTTCCTTTTTATGACTGAGTAATATTCCATTGTATATATGTAACACATCTTCTTTATCCATTCATCTGTCGATGGACGTTTAGGTTGCTTCCATGACCTGGCTGTTGTAAATAGTACTGCGGTGAACATTGGGGTGCATGTGTCTTTTTGAATTATGGTTTTCTCTGGGTATATACCCATAGTGGGATTGCTGGATCATATGGTAATTCTATTTTTAGCTTTTAAAGGAACCTCCATACTGTTCTCCATAGTGGCTGTATCAATTTACATTCCCACCAACAGTGCAACAGGGTTCCATTTTACCACACCCTCTCCAGCATTTGTTGTTTGCAGATTTTCTGATGATGCCCATTCTAACTGGTGTGAGGTGATACCTCATTGTTGTTTTGATTTGCATTTCTCTAATAGTGATGTTGAGCAGGTTTTCATGTGCTTCTTGGCCATCTGTATGTCTTCTTTGGAGAAATGTCTATTTAGGTCTTCTTCCCATTTTTGGATTGGGTTGTTTGTTTCTTTAATATTGAGCTGCATGAGCTGTTTATACATTTTGGAGATTAATCCTTTGTCCGTTGATTCGTTTGCAAATATTTTCTCCCATTCTGAGGGTTGTCTTTTCATGTTGTTTATGGTTTCCTTTGCTGTGCAAAAGCTTTTAAGTTTCATTAGGTCCCATTTGTTTATTTTTGTTTTTATTTCCATTACTCTAGGAGGTGGATCAAGAAAGATCTTGCTGTGATTTATGTCAAAGAGTGTTCTTCCTATGTTTTCCTCTAAGAGTTTTATAGTGTCCGGTCTTACATTTAGGTCTTGAATCCATTTTGCGTTTATTTTTGTGTGTGGTGTTAGAGAGTGTTCTAATTTCATTCTTTTACATGTAGCTGTCCAGTTTTCCTAGCACCACTTATTAAAGAGACTGTCTTTTCTCCATTGTATATCCTTGCCTCCTTTGTCATAGATTAGTTGACCACAGGTGCGTGGGTTTATCTCTGGGCTTTCTATCTTGTTCCATTGATCTATGTTTCTGTTTTTGTGCCAGTACCATATTGTCTTGATTACTGTAGCTTTGTAGTATAGTCTGAAATCAGGGAGTCTGATTCCTCCCGCTCCGTTTTTTTACCCTGAAGACTGCTTTGACTATTCAGGGTCTTTTGTGTCTTTATACAAATTTTCAGATTTTTTTGTTCTATTTCTGTAAAAAATGCCATTGGTAATTTGATAGGG
>NW_020837968.1:19787198-19850834 GCF_003676395.1 Aethalodelphis obliquidens | reverse complement strand
GAGTCCTCTCCCTCTTTTTCTTGATGAGTCTGGCTAATGGTTTATCAATTTTGTTTATCTTCTCAAAGAAACAGCTTTTAGTTTTATTGATTTTTTCTGTTGTTTTCTTTGTTTCTATTTCATTTATTTCTGCTCTAATCTTTATGATTTCTCTCCTTCTGCTAACTTTGAGTTTTGTTTCTTTTTCTTTGTGTAGTTGCTTTAGGTGTAAGGTTAGATTGTTTATATGAGATTTTGCATGTTTCTCGAGGTAGGCTTGTATAGCTATAAACTTCCCTCTTAGAACTGCTTTTGCAGTGTCTCATAGGTTTTGGTTTGTCGTGTTTTCATTGTCATTTGTCTCTAGGTATTTTTTGATTTCTCTTTGATTTCTTCAGTGATCTCTTGGTTATTTAGTAGCATATTGTTTAGCCTCCATATGTTTGTATTTATTACAGGTTTTTTTTCCTGTAATTAATTTGTCATATCATAGCATTGTGGTCAAAAAAGATGCTTGATATGATTTTAATTTTCTTAAATTTACTGAGGCTTGATTTGTGACGCAAGATGTGATCTATGCTGGAGAATGTTCTGTGCACACTTGAGAAGAAAGTGTAATCTGCTGTTTCGGGATGGAATGTCTTATAAATGTCAATTAAATCTATCTGATCTATTGTGTCATTTAAAGCTTCTGTTTCCTTATTTATTTTCATTTTGGTTGATCTGTCCATTGGTGTAAGTGAGGTGTTAAAGTCCCCCACTATTATTATGTTACTGTCGATTTCTTCTTTTATAGCTGTTAGCAGTTGCCTTCTGTGTTGTGGTGCTCCTATGTTGGGTGCATATATATTTATAATTGTTATATCTTCTTCTTGGATTGATCCCTTGATCATTATATAGTGTCCTTCTTTGTCTCTTTTAACAGTTTTTATTTGAAAGTCTATTTTATCTGATATGAGTACTGCTACTCCAGCTTTCTTTTGATTTCCATTTGTATGGAATATCTTTTTCCATCCCCTCACTTTCAGTCTGTATATGTCCCTGGGTCTGAAGTGGGTCTCTTGTAGACAGCATATATATGGGTCTTGTTTTTGTATCCATTCAGCAAGCCTGTGTCTTTTGTTTGGAGCATTTAATCCATTCCCGTTTAAGGTAATTATCGATATGTATGTTCCTATGACCATTTTCTTAATTTTTTGGGGTTTGTTTTTGTAGGTCCTTTTCTTCTCTTGTGTTTCCCACTTAGAGAAGTTCCTTTAGCATTTGTTGTAGAGCTGGTTTGGTGGTGCTGAATTCTCTTAGCTTTTGCTTGTCTGTAAAGCTTTTGATTTCTACGTGGAATCTGAATGAGGTCCTTGCCGGGTCAAGCAATCTTGGTTGTAGGTTCTTCCCTTTCATCACTTTAAGTATATCATGCCACTCCCTTCTGGCTTGTAGAGTTTTTGCTGAGAATCAGCTGTTAACGTTATGGGAGTTCCCTTGTAAGTTATTTGTCGTTTTTCCCTTGCTGCTTTCAATAATTTTTCTTTGTCTTTAATTTTTTGCCAATTTGATTACTATGTGTCTCGGTGTGTTTCTCCTTGGGTTTTCCTGTATGGGAGTCGCTGCGCTTCCTGGACTTGGGTGGCTATTTCCTTTGCCATGTTAGGGAAGTTTTTGACTATAATCTCTTGAAGTATTTTCTCTGGTCCTTTCTCTCTCTCTTGTCCTTCTGGGACCCCTGTAATGCGAATGTTGTTGCATTTCATGTTGTCCCAGAGGTCTCTTAGGCTGTCTTCGTTTCTTTTCATTCTTTTTTCTTTATTTTGTTCCACAGCAGTGAATTCCACCATTCTGTCTTCCATGTCACTTATCCGTTCTTCTGCCTCAGTTATTCTGCTATTGATTCCTTCTAGTGTATTTTTCATTTCAGTTATTGTATTGTTCATCTCTGTTTGTTTGTTCGTTAATTCTTCCAGGTCTGTGTTAAACATTTCTTGCATCTTCTTGATCTTTGCCTCCATTCTTTTTCTGAGGTCCTGGATCATGTTCACTATCATTATTCTGAATTCTTTTTCTGGAATGTTGCCAATCTCTACTTCATTTAGTTGTTTTTCTGGCATGTTATCTTGTTCCTTCATCTAGTACATAGCCCTCTGCCCTTTCATCTTGTCTGTCTTTCTGTGAATGTTGTTTTTGTTCCACAGGCTTCAGGATTGTAATTCTTCTTGCTCTCTCTCTCCTTTTATAGTAAGGGATGTGTCCTGCCCAGGATTACTTGTGAGGTCCTGGCATGTCCAGAGCAGAAGTTCAGGTTTTCTGAGTCATGGTAGTACTCTGTCCCACTCCTCTTCCTTGCCTCAGGCATTGTCATCAAACTCTCAATTGTAGGAGTTGGGAGCACTTGTAAAACTCTAGCTCTGAGTGGGTGGTGCTCAGAGACATACTGCTGCTTGGTGCTCAGGGCAGGGCCTCCAAGTCCCACTACGTCTGCTTCAGTGCAGGCATGGAGTATCTGCCACAGTAGACTCAGCAGTTACAGGTGGGCAGGGCTGTGTGCTCTGGGCTGCTTTTAGGAGCCCTGGAATAGTTGCTTCTGTGGGCTTCATGTCTCGTGGGCTGTGGGATACAAGACAGGACCCTGGGTTAGAATTGCCCTGGCTGGGATGAGGTTGGTGGCCCTTTGCTGGCTGACTGCCTCTGTCCCACAGCTTGGGAAACTCAGCCTGCTGATACCCTTAAGAGCTGTGTTTTGAGAAGCCGTGGAATTCCCCAGGCATGTCTGGGGTGTCAGAAGTAGGGACAGAACAAAAGGCCTGAGGGTCTAGGGCTCTGAACCTACATACCCCAATGTGGTTTTGGGTAAAACCAGAGCAGGCAATCGGGAAAAAGAGTTCCAACAATTAAAAGGACTTTTAAATGTGTATAATGGTTATTAACTTGAGAGAATGTGGGAGTAATTTCCCCCTCTGTTGTCAGCTCCAGAATGAGGGAAAGAATTTGATGGCTATCACCCTTTTAATGTGAAAGAGAAATTAAGAAATGTACTGTTAAAATTTTTAAAAGTACAGGGAACCATATTCTCTGTGATTTCAAGTATGTCAAAATAGAAATATGGAAAAAATAAACATGTTTGCTTAATAACAAAAACAAACAAAAAATTAAACGAAAACATTTTTTTCTTTTAATTGCATCATTAGAGAGGTTTTAATAGGGCACCAGACTGACTTTCCTAGTTTGGTTTGGGCCCAGATTCTCATGTGGCTCAGCATTTTCCCTGCTCACACATGGCATAGTATTTGGGAGTATGGAGGACTGGAATTTGGGAGAATGTGGTGAAGGGGGAGGCAACAGGCCTGGCACTGTATCTGGACTATGGAACAGGCACTAGACAGTTGCTGATGGAGTGTTGGCCACCAGTAGGAGCAGTTATGTCCCAGGGCACCTCAGAGGCAGTTTTGGCCCTGAGAAAGGGTTCTGACACCCTGAACTGCTGTACTGGGATCCCTGGCTGGCAAACTTACCTTAGAGTGAGGAGGAGAGGGAGAGGGCTAAGAAAATGATTCCTATCAGTAGCCAAAACAACACTCCTCACATACTGCAGGTGATCCCTGTTAGAAAACAAAGCCTCCAGCATGGAGTCCTTTTTAAAGATACCGTCATTCACTTACACCTGAGAGTCAATTAAAATCAGATTAAAACATTTTGTGAAAATACAAATTGTTATTTTCACTTAAAATTATCTATTAAAGCTCAGGATTGTGATACTCGTCTTCAAATTGAGGTAGCTGTACCATTAGTGCATGAAGGCACCCCAAGGGTATGTGGGTACATATAGTTTAATGGGAGTCAAATTCCAGATCCTCAACTTCCGTAAGTATTCTTTTCTAAAATCCATCTGTTTGAGAACACTATGAAGTCTGTTTTCTTTTTCCACTCCCATTTTATAATTGCTCGTCTCCCGCTTTATAAGCTAAAGGCATACTTCTTGTCTCAAATCTATGGTTCATGCTTTAGCTTGTGAAAATCTCTTGGGTGCAAAACAAAAGGGACTATTTGAGAATGCATAGCTCCCAAGGGAGGGCATAACAAAAAGCTCTATAAAAAGTATTGAGGCAGGTGTTTTATTTCACTAGCTTACAAACTAGTAACAAGCTCTATCAGTCATCCATAATCTTTCTGAAAACTCTGAAGCAAAATGGCTGACATTGGGCTATGTAATAACACACTCATTTGAGTTAAAAATTAAAGTCAGACCTTTTCTAACAAAATAAGTCTTATGTTATAGATTGGTTTGATAATGAGGCTTGGCTTTGCCAATTAGATTGTATGGTGGACATTTCCCATAAATTTTCATAAATTCCAGGTTTTAATAGAATTCTATTTAAAGCATATATGCAGTATGAAATATACTGGAAATCACATCATTTACAACTGTTAAACCTATAATTATTTGAGCTATAATTTAAAACTGTTCAAAGGAGTACGTTGTTTTTCAAAACCTTTGTAGAGCTAGTATGTGAACAAAAATATTTCATGACCACTGCTGGGGTGTTGTGGGAAAAGCCTGGGTTTTAGAGTCATTCTGAGTACCCTAGCTTTGGATCTTGTCCTTGGCAATATGCCTTTAGAAGTTGACTTAAAAACTGCTTAAGAGTTTTATCCAATGTATCTATTCCTACTTTTCTAAAAGGTTTTTAAGTTTTTTGTTATTTTAATATAGATTAGTATTGCATTTTATTATTTTTTTGTGTTTGTTGAGATAATCATTTGATTTTTCATCTTTATTCCATTGATGTGGTAATAAACATTAAGTTTGAATATTGAATCAATCTGGCATTCCTTCATTAGACCCAACTTAGTTGTGATGTATAACATATTTTTGGATTTGATTTACTAGTGCTTTATGTTCTTTTTGCATTGTGTACACAAGAGAGGTTCTTTTCTTTTGATGTCTGTGTAAAGTTTTGGCATCAGCATTATGCTGCCCTCACAAAACACGTTGAAATGTACTTCTTCATGTAATGTTGGTGTCATTACTACCTTAGATATTTGAAAGTTTGGAAGAATTCAATGACAAATCTATCTCATCCTGGAGTTTTATTTCCAGAGAGATTTTAAAGTAGGGATTCAGTTTCTTTATTAGATGTAGGATTATTCAAGTTTCCTGTTATTTCTTGTGTCATTTGACAAGTTGCATTTTTTAGGAATTTGCCCACTTAATGTTAATTTAAAAATTTATTGGCATAAACTTGTTCTAAATGATGATTTTCTGGTTACTCTCTTAAGATCAGTAATTGTGTACATTTTTAAATTCTAATATTGCTTATTTACATCTTCTCTTTCCTTGGTCTCTTCTTAGAGATCTTGTGAAAAGATCTTGTCAGTCTTGTGAAAGAACCAATTTTTTGTAATGTTGATTTTCTCTATTTTCTATTAATCTGTACTCTCATCTGTATTATTTTCTTTCATTTACTTTTGTTCTTTTCCCCATCTTTTAAAGTTCTTTGATTAGCCTGTTAATTCTCAGCATTCTTCTTTTCTAATATAAATTTTAAGGCTTTAGATTTCTAAGTACCACTGTAGGTACATCCCACACATTTTGATATGTTGTCTTTTTTATTATTGTTCCATGTTAAATGCTTTCTTATTTCCTATTTCTGTTTTCTTCTTTGAACTATGAGTTGTTTAAAGGTGTGTTTTAATTTCCAAATGCTTTAAAAAAAGTTATTATTTAAAAAAATTTCCAACTTATTTCCATCGTGGCCTAGTATTTGTTCCATGTATATAAATGTTCCACATGTTTTTCAAAATAATGTTTCTCCTGCAGTTGTTGGATGTGTCCAGTAGACCCAACTTGTTATTTAGATTTTCAGATTTTTGTCTGCTTCACCTATAAATTATTGTGTATTAAAATTATCTATCTTGATGGGGTATTTTCCAGTTTTTCCATGTAACTCTCTCAATTTTTGCCGATTATATACTTTGAGTAATACTAGATTAATTAAATGATGAAATGTAGAATTATTTTATTTTCATGATGATTTGCACCTTTTATGTAATGACAGTCGTTATCTTTAGTTAGGATTTTTGCCCTATAGTTCCTCTTTTTTTCCCTTATTATAAATAATGTAGCTTTATTTTGGTTATTTATGTGGTTTGTTTTTCCATCCTTTTATTTTAATTCTCTCTGTATTCTTGTGTTTTGATGTTTTTTGGAAAAGCATCTGACTGGATTTTTCTCTCTCGGTGTGAAATCTTTGTATTTTGACTGTAACAGGCCATTTACATTTATTGTAAATACAGAATTATTTGGATTTATTTCTACCATTTTTTTTCCTTTTTAAAAAGACTTTGAAAATATTTATTCTTTCATATGTTCTCACTGTCTTTTGGATTAATTCAGTTTATTTTCCTGAATCAGTTTTCCCCTCTACTTGTTTGATTGACAAACATTCCATTTCTTTTCCTTTAGAGGTTACCCATTTGAAACTTAATACATGTAAGTTATCAAACTGTGAAGTTAATCACTGTCTTTTATGCTTCTCCCAAGGATGCTCTCCTGTGATTCCTAGTCTCTATTTCTTTTGAGAGAGAGAGAATCTAATTGAGATAGCTTGGATCAAGTGTCTCCTACAATGGATCATAGCCATTGTAAGGAGTGGGGGAGGGGGAGGGTTTAGTAGAGATATGGCCACTAGGTTCTTCTCTTTTACCCCTTACCACCCCTCCTTTCCCTTCCTTGTACCATATATTATTGTCTCTTATCTGCCATTCAGGAGATATCTACTACAGAATTGCTGCAAACCCAAATATATCTAATTCTGTATACTTTCTGTAAGACTTTTTTCCTCACAGATTCACAGTTTGGGGAATTGTGGGGAAATCTCTTCTTCCTCCTCCTCTTCCTCCTTCTCCCCCTTCTCTTTCCCCTCCTTATCCTTTCCCTTCTCTCCCTTCTCCCTACTTCCGCTTCCTGTTTTTTTTTTTTTTTTGTATATGTGAATATTTGAAACCTGTCAAAGTCAGTCCCCCCACCCCAATTGATCATCTCTCCATGGTTGTGCTGTTTCAGAAGGCTTAGGTCATTTATGTCTTTTTCCTTGGTCTGTCCCTTCTTTTCCATTAGTGCTTATCTGCTTGAGAATTCCTAGGAAACTTTGAATGTGACATAGGTGTTCCTATACAAATAAATGACACCTGTGTGTCTCACACTCAAAGGTTTTAGCAGTCAAAGACGTTCTTCTGAAGTCTCCACTGGCTATCATTCTTTTCATTTTAACTTGAGCTCCTTACCATTTTTATTAATCGTCTTATAGCCACGTCTTCCCTTTTTGATTTTTTCATCTTATCTGTTTATAAAATACTTACCTTATCTTGCCAGTACCTTTGGGTTAATAAATAGTCTCCATAAAGAAACTGAGAATTAGGTTAAGAAACTTATCCAGTATTACATAGCTATTCAATTACAGTCAGGTTTGGAACTCAGGATCCAAACTGTGAAGACAGAGCTCTTAATTATTTGATATATTTGATTTAAGGCTTTTTAAATGTATGTTTTAAAATCAAGTTATTAAAAAAAATTACCTACCATTTGCCCCATTTTCTATTATAAAGTTCTTTTTCTCTAACTACATTGCAAGAGCTCTTTGAATTTTAGGAATAGCAACCCTTTGACCTTCACAGTTTACAGGTATTTTCCCTGTTTGTAATATAATTTTCTTTTAAATTTATTCAGAGAATTAAAAAAATCTATAACTTTTAGATGAGCAACAAGGATATATTGTATAGCACAGGGAATTATAGCCATTATCTTGTAATAACTTATAATGGAGTATAATATGCAAAAATACTGAATCACTATGCTGTATACCTGAAACTAACATAATATTGTAAATCAACTATACTTCAATTAAAAATGTAACTTTAGGGCTTCCCTGGTGGCGCAGTGGTTGAGAGTCCGCCTGCTGGTGCAGGGGACACGGGTTTGTGCCCCGGTCCAGGAAGATCCCACATGCTGCGGAGTGGCTGGGCCCGTGAGCCATGGCCGCTGAGCCTGCGCGTCCGGAGCCTGTGCTCCGCAACGGGAGAGGCCACAGCAGTGAGAGGCCCACGTACCACCCCCCCCCCAAAAAAAAAAAAGTAACTTTAAAATTCTGTTAAATCTTTCTGTCTTTTCCTCTAGAGTTTTTGCTTTTGGCATATGATTAGAAAAGTTCCTCCTCATCCCACGATCATAAAAATGTCCTATTCTAATACATTTATGGTATACATAGGTTGTTTTTTAGATAATCTACCGGTATTTAGACTGATACTTTTTTAAAAAATAAATTTATATTATTTATTTATTTTTGGCTTCGTTGGATCTTTGTTGCTGCGTGCGGGCTTTCTCTAGTTGCAGCGAGTGGGGCCTCCTGTTCATTGCTTTGCACGGGCTTCTCATTGCGGTGGCTTCTCTTGCTGCGGAGCACAGGCTCTAGGCATGCAGGCTTCAGTAGTTGTAGCACGTGGGCTCAGTAGTTGCAGCTCACGGGCTCCAGAGCGCTGGCTCTGCAGCTATGGCGCAGGGGCCCAGCTGCTCCGAGGCATGTGGGATCTTCCCGGACCAGGGCTCTAACCCACGTCTCCTGCATTGGCAGGCGGCCTCCCAACCACTGTGCCACCAGGGAAGACCCTAGACTGATACTTTTTAAATACATTTTTAATAGCTGGTAAAACAAGACCCTTCATATTTCTTTATAAATGTTTTAAAAACATGTAAAAAATATAAACAAAGTGGCCAAACTATTTTTTTTTTACTTTTGTCATATTTTAAACATATGGAATAATTTAAAAACACCATTTTATAGTAGTGTTCTCACCAGCTGAGTGGAAATAAATTTATATAATGTCTATATTTTCTCTTTTTTGAGATTTACTTCCCATAAAACAGTTATATAAAATTTCCTGTGAACCTATTATTTATTTATGCATTATTAATAGTGGTGATAACTGAAGATATTTGAAAGAAGTATGTGACGAGAGTAAATTGTTACTATGGGAAGACTAAGTAACTAGTCATTTCTAGCACAGTGGCTGGTACTGAACAGGAGCTCAATAAGGAATTAAATGTAGAATTAAATGATTAATGAAGACATTTTATTGGTGAATTTATGAGACTCAACCTTATAGAATTGATCAAATTAGGGATGCTAATATATTTACTAGTCTTATAGGAAGCAAAGTAGGTGAATTTAGAATGCTAGTTTAGTGATTTACAATAAAGAATATATCTATCGAGCATTGGAGTTAGTTGTGTCAGCCCTACTGGTGTTTTTTTTTTCTTGCAGAAAGTATTTTATTAGAAGTTTGCCTAAAGAATGGAGTTGGAATAAGGATAGTTACTCTAATGGATTTAAGTTCTGATAGCCCATGGCAGGAATGGGCTATTCCATGGCAGGAATGACATGTCAGGTGGATTAATGTTTTGTTCATTTGTCAGCATCCCCATCTACTGTGCATGAAAGACTACTACTTAGGTTTCTCACTCACAAATATTCTCTCCTGATCAATATCGTCCTCCTGGACACATTCTTTCTTTAGTTATATGATTGTTTTACCATCAGATCATGCTCTTAGGAGCAGTTATTTAAAAAAATTTACATGTTATATTGGGTTGGCCAAAAAGTTTGTCCGAGTTTTTCCATAATCCCAAACTAACTTTTTGGCCAACCCAATACATGAACACAGGTTTATTTAAACCATTCAAACAATATATAAGTATAATTAGCATTTATTGAGCCTTTATATACATGAAATATCATGTTAAGTATTGTATTTTCTTATTTAATTGTAAAACAACACAACAACAGCACGAAAGTAGTGTATACCAGTGTTCCCAGCAGCATTATTCACAATAACCCAAGTGTTCATTAACTGATGAATGGATAAAGGAATGTGACACACACACACACACACACACACACACACACACACACACACACACAATGGAGTATGATTCAGCCCTAAAAAGGAATGAAGTTATGATACATGCTACAACATGGATGACCCTTGAAAACATTACGCTAAGTGAAATAAGCCAGAAATAAACCACATGTTGTATGGTTCCACTTATATGAGATACCTAGAAAAGGCAAATCAGAAATAAAGTAGATCATAGAGTTTACCAGGGACTGGAGCAAAAGGGGAATGGGGAACAATTGCTTAATGGTTGCAGAGTTTCTGTTTGGGGTGATGAAAACGTTTTGGAAATAGAAAGCAGTGATGGTTGTACAACATTGTGAATGTAATTAATGCCAGTGATGTACCCTCAAAAGTGGTTAAAATGACATATTTTATGTTATATATATTTACCACAAAATAAAACTGAAAAAACAACCAACCTGTTGACTTAGGTTCTATTATTTCTATTTTGCAATGAGGTTCATAAAAGATAAGTAACTAGTATGAGCTCATATAGCTAATAAGTGACAAATCCTAACCTTGAACTCAGGTCTGTCTGACCTCAGATTCCATATTTTTAATCAAATGTTTCTCTGCTTTCAGTAGTAAAGGTGAAAGTCCCTCCTTTTCTGTGCCGTATGTCCATTCTCTTTCACAGAAGTTCTCTGTATTAATTGTTTGGCCTATATCTCTTTAGACTCTTTTCCTATGCGTTCATTTAGGTATATGTGTGCAAATAACTGAACTTATTTCTGTTTCATTGTTTTGTTGGTCCAGGGTTCAGGAAGCTATGACACCATTGGACAAATCTGGCTCACCACCGGTTTTTATTTTAAAGAAATATTTTGTAAGGAAAGAAAGATTTTGTAAAGGAAGATGTTTTTAAATCTGTGCAATAAGTTCACGCTGTCTAGTTCCTAGTTCCTTCTAGTGTGTCATAGGAAGTAGAATTCATTGATGCTGGGAATGTGGAAAATGACATTCTCAGGCTATCATATGGCTTAAAAGGCTGATTTTTTTTTAATCAGGTGATATTTTCTGTGATGACATGTAATTTGGTTTAATATGTCTACATACTTAATACCTTTTAAAACGTGATTTCTTTTTTTAACTTATGTTTTTGTATTTATATTTTCTTTTTTGTTTTCTTAGGTGGGAGAATTTTATTTTATTTTTATGGTTTTTTTTTTTAAACATCTTTATTGGAGTATAATTGCTTTACAATGGTGGGTTAGTTTCTGCTTTATAGCAAAGTGAATCAGCTATACACATATATATATATATATATATCCCCATATCCCATATCTCCTCCCTCTTGCGTCTCCCTCCCACCCTCCCTATCCCACCCCTCTAGGTGGTCACAAAGCACTGAGCTGATCTCCCTGTGCTATGCGGCTGCTTCCTACTAGCTATCTATTTTATATTTGGTAGTATGTATAAGTCCATGCCACTCTCTCACTTCGTCCCAGCTTACCCTTCCCCCTCCCCGTGTCCTCAAGTCCATTCTCTATGTCTGCGTCTTTATTCCTGTCCTGCCCCTAGGTTCTTCATAACCTTTTTTTTTTTTTTTAGATTCCATATATATGTGTTAGCATATGGTATTTGTTTTTCTCTTTCTGACTTACTTCACTCTGTATGACAGACTCTAGGTCCATCCACCTCACGACAAATAACCCAATTTCGTTTCTTTTTATGGCTGAGTAATATTCCATTGTATGTATGTGCCACATCTTTATCCATTCATCTGTCGGTGGACACTTACATTGCTTCTGTGTCCTGGCTATTGTAAAGAGAGCTGCAATGAACACTGTAGTACATGACTCTTTTTGAAATATGGTTTTCTCAGGGTATATGCCCAGTAATGGGATTGCTGGGTTGTATGGTAGTTCTATTCTTTTATTTTAAATTAATTTTTATTGGAGTATAGTTGCTTTACAATGTTGTGCTAGCTTCTACTGCACAGCAAAATGAATCAGCCATACATATACATATATCCCCTCCCTTTTGGGTTTCCCTCCCATTTAGGACACCACAGTGCATTAAGTAGAGTTCCCTGTGCTATACAGTAGGTTATCATTATTTATCAGTTTTATACATAGTACTGTATATATGTCAATCCCGATCTCCCAATTCCTCCCACCCCACCCCTTTCCCCCTTGGTATCCATACATTGGTAGAACATCATTTCTTAATCTAGGATTATGAAGTATCTAGTAATCTTTCTGTATGATATATAAAATTTGAGGTATATGTGCTTTTTCTTTTTTTTTTTTGCTATACACAGGCCTCTCACTGTTGTGGCCTCCCCCGTTGCGGAGTACAGGCTCCGGATGCGCAGGCTCAGCGGCCATGGCTCACAGGCCCAGCCGCTCCGTGGCATGTGGGATCTTCCCGGACCGGGGCACGAACCCGTGTCCCCTGTATTGGCAGGCGGACTCTCAACCACTGCGCCACCAGGGAAGCCCTGTGCTTTTTCTTTGGGAGGAGTTCATAGCCTTATACCATATTCTTGAAGTAGTCTGTGATCTCTCTGTAAACTCTCCCTTTTTTTGAGTTATTGATTAAGAGGTTTTTTTTTATTTTAAATAAGGTTTGAGTAGTTATAAACAGCATATAGAGAAGTAAATTGGTGATTTAAATTCATTATTTTATCATATATGCACATGTTACTATTTAAAATAACATTAAATTTCAATGACTATACCTTTAATTTCTTGACTTCTTTTGGTAGATTTTCATATCTGTTTTATCATTTATATTCTATCTCTTAGTCATCATTACCCACTTATTTTATGGTGTTTTTTAGATCGTACTATTCTCTTGAGTTCTTGGGGGTACTAATGTTCCTGTTTGTTTCAATTGCCTACTTTACACTATGGTGGACTATTTCCTCATGTGGTTTAAATTTTTAGATTGTGAGCTCACTTTTGATTGGGGTACATTTTTCTGGGTTGAGTTCTATTCTCTCAGTGCTTTGCTCTGTGGGGTTGGGACTGGATTTAATACTCATTTCTTGGCTGAGGACTCCTTTGCCACATGAGCAGTATAAATTCAGACTCCAGACTGTCACATGCTCCCCCATTACATTACCCCCCACTCCATCCTGGGCTGCTCCCCTAAACCAAGAGTCAGAAGTTTTGTTATTCCCTTACGTGGAGAAAGGGTCCTGCGTCCTGATTTTAATCAGTATTGATTCCATTCTTTTCCCCCTCTTAGGTCATGAGCAATACCCGCATGTTTCCTGTGGATCTGTTAGTGACTGTGCCCAGGACCAATATTATGCTTTTTGCAGCATCTGCTCCTGTGTTTTGATTGGACTTCTTTATTTCTGGCTCTTGGGAATTTCCCCATGTCTCTCTCTCTCTCTCTCTCTCTCTCTCTGTTTTTTGAGTTTGAATGTATATTTAAAATTTCTCATGGGTGTCCCTTATTCAGCATTTCTGTGGGTTTGTTGCATGGTTTTATGTGTGTGGATCCGTTACCTTTGCCTGTTAAGGTGCCAAAACCATAAACACATATGGACTATTTGGAAACTTCTTTCAGTCATCAATTATTTAAAAAATTAAAAAATACTCTGTCAAAGATACTATTGTATGGGCTTAAAAATCAATAACACAGTGCTACACTTGTCCTCCTGTCATTGCTAAACATATCAGAAACATACCACTTGTAATTTTATTCTTTGTACAGGTGATTAGTATATAGTTGCAGTATATTTCATCATCTACTATATATTAATTTAAAACTACATTGTATATTTTATTTGTAAAATATAGACATAAAACATGATAAAATTGATAAAAGTTTAATGTGACTTCAGTAACTATTCTTTTGTCATTGCTCCCTCATATTTCTCTTCCTCCCTCCCTTCTGCATGGATTTTCTCCCTGCCTTAGTTTTGGTCCCTGATTCTCATGTTCCTCCACTGCAGATTAGTATCAGCATCCATAGTGGATGGACATGCAGTAGAAAGGATAAGGGAGAGGACAAATGGAAGGATGGACACCCACTGGAGAAATCTTGAGAGGAAAGGGAGGAAGCAGAATCATGGGTGAAGGGAAGGTTAAAATCTCTTGCTCCAGTACTCACTGTTCTCTTCTAGGCCTCTTTATGCCTTCAGGCTCTGTCTTTGTTTTTATTCTTCATCTTCTCACTTTCCACTTTCTTTTTCTATTGGAACCACTAACTAGGTTCCTTTCTCAAGCCATGGCAGCTAATATTACCAGTGGTTTGAAACGAGCAGACTGTTCCCATGAGGCCTGGACAGTAGCTGTTGGGAGGAGGCAGGCTGGAGGGGAGGACTGAAGGAGACTCCATGTTTAGATCTTGGGCTACATTCAGCAGGGAAAAGGGTATGCCTTGCAAGGTATACCTGGCATTTCATATTGAAACTTCGAATTCTTTTTACTTTAGAATCATTCATTCATTTATCCATTCGTTTATCAGTGTACAGTGAACCAGGCAGTGTGTGAGTGGCTCAGATAGAAATATGCTTTCTTTCCAGCTTCAAAGAGATTTTTTTTTAACTTAGAATTATTTCATATTTGATTTCTTAAATTCCAGTATCTGTGTTAATTTCAGAACTTTTGGGAAGAAAGAGACATGTTATATTGGAAAGGCTTTGGAGCCTGACAGATCAGAGCTTCAATCCTATTAGTACCACTTACTAGTAACCTTCAGAATTTATTTTACCTTTCTGAACCTGTTTTCTTTTCTGTAAAATGGGAATAATAATACTTGTCATTCATATCTCCTTCTCTTCATGCATGTGCTTTGTATCTTTCTGCAGAACTAATTTTCTCCCCAGCTTTTAGCCTTGTGGTAGAATGCTTACCCCAATAACTACTGAGTTTTTATGTTAATTCTTATAACCACTTGCAGAGACTAAGTCTTTCTGAGTTCAGTTGTAAATTATTTGTTCCACAGCTTTGGTCAGTTTTCTACTCTGGATCACTTTACTCTGACCTGTGAAGTGTGGCCCCACAATATATACTTAACCTTCCCCTGAGATTCTAGGGGAGATTTTCAGAGAAAGGAGAGTGAGGTGGCGTGGCACAGATTTCAGAAAGTATGTGCCACAAGTGAAAGCACTGAACAGGACAGCACTAAAGAAAGTCAACATATTGTTATCATTAGATGGTGTAGTACTTTGTGAAAGGTCACTGAATATAGCATTTATTCAGTATAGACATAGCCATTGTTTAGCAGCACAGCAGACTGGATTGGGCCCTTATATTGCCTTGATTTTTGTCAAGGACAGTAGTGTAGTGATTATTAATTCTTTGAAAATTACTGTAATGAATACAGAGTTTTTGCAACTAGTCTTATATATCCAAAATTCTTTAAATTGCACCGAGTGCCTGAAATGGCCTTTTGGTAGATAGAATTCATGATTTTTTTTTTACATATCTTTGTATAAAGCATTTTTGGGAACTTCCCTGGTGGTGCAGTGGTTAAGAATCTGCCTGCCAATGCAGGGGACATGGGTTTGAGCCCTGGTCTGGGAAGATCCCACATGCTGCAGAGCAACTAAGCCCGTGCACCACAATCAGTGAGCCTGCAAGCCACAACTACTGACCCTGCGTGCCACAACTACTGAAGCCCATGTACCTAGAGCCTGTGCTCTGCAACAAAGAGAAGCCCCCTACTCACTGCAACTAGAGAAAGCCTACGCACAGCAACGAAGACCCAACGCAGACATAAATAAATAAATAAATAAATAAAGCATTTTTGTTAGATAGTGCTAATGAACTTTTGGCAGTAAATTGAGTGTATAATCAAATTTTTCAAATGCAATATAGAAATAAATGTTCCAGTAGTTGAAGTTGTGAATCATCTCATTCTATTTCATGATTTCATTTAATATCTGACCCTCATCTCTAATAATGTGTTAGGGCATCTTTTAAACTGTCTCAGACATTGTGAATGGAGTGCTCAGTAATAAATTGTACAGCTTTTAACTTTGTTTTGGTTCATTTTCTTTGTACTATCTGAGTATCATAAGATACCTATATACCCCTCTATAGATTTTAATAGTTATTGTTGCTTATTTGTACCACAGATTATAATAATAGGTATAATATACCTTATGTGTTAGCTCTGCAGCAACTTTTTTTTGGGACTTCTGCTTTATCCTTCGGAGGAACTTGAAGTATGTATTAATAATACCTTTGTTTTGTGACCCTGAGATATAGTAGAAATCAAAGCTCCTTTTAAGTATTGGAGATTGATGTTATAATTTATTTGAATTATAGTTATGCTCCCATTTTCAGTTCTAATAAGGCCTTTATGTGTCAACCCATTGCTGGATTGTCTCTGTGGACTCCCACTTGGGCCCCAGTCTGGTCAAAACCCCCTGCCTCAGTGGGGGTGTGGTGTGGGGGGAGAGTCTTTTCCCGTGAGGATTTCCACAGCCAGTAACCAAACCAGTGCTGAGACTGAAACAGCACAAGCTTTATTCAATGGCCAGAGAATGGAGAAGCAGGAACTTAGTTACAAATCAGTTTCTTTTAGGGGGAGCAGTCAAGGCGAGATTTTTAAACGTAGGGTTAACGAGGGGGAGGCACATGCATTGGTTTTATTGGAATAGGCACTGTTCTTCCTGGAACTGGTATGCCACCTCCTTTTCTTCCTGCTATGGTCCGGTACTTCCTGTCATGGCTGTTGGTGGGTGTGTCATTTTGCATGCTAATGTATTACAGTGAATGTATAATGAGGCTCAGGGTCTACGGGAGGTCAGGTCTCTCACCATCTTGGGTTTCACCAGTTCTAATCAGGTCTGGTGGCCTCTTGTTTTTCTCTTCTGGTGGTTTCCTGTAAGACAAAGATAATACTTACCCCCAGCTTAGATTCTCTCAAGGAAGGGGGAGAGTTAGAGTCTGGGAGTAACAGCCATGTCAAGAAACCCATCTTGTGTGTGTGTGTGTGTGTGTGTGTGTGTGTGTGTATGTATGTTAAGGTTTCTTCCTTAAAAAGCTTTATTGAAATATAATTCACAGAGTAAACAATTCACTCATTTGAAGTATGCAATTCAGTGGTATTATCTTACTGTTTTATCTTATTAATTTAAAAAAGTTGTGGTAAAGTACAATTGACAATGTGGAGATTAAGGGTGCTGACCCCTGCACAGTGGAAGATCCACCTATAACTTTATAGTGGGCCATCTGCATCTGCGATTCTGCATCAGAGGTTCAGAACCAACTGCAGAGAGTGTAGTACTGCAGTATGTATTTATTGAAAAAAATCCGCTTGTAAGTGGCCCCTTGCAGTTCAAACCCGTGTTGTTCAAGGGCCAACTGTATGTAATACAAAATTGCCATTTTAACCGTACAATTTATTGGCATTAATTACATTCACAGTGTTGTGCAACCATCACCACTGGCTATTTCTAAAACTTTTCATCATCCCAAAGAGAAATTCTATAACCATTAAGCAATGACTCCCCATTTTCCACCCTCCCTCCAGCACCTGGTAACCTTTAATCTATTTTCTATCTCTATGAATTTGCCTGTTCTAGATATTTCATATAAGGTGTGTCAAACAAGAATTGCCTTTCTATGTCTGGCTTATTTCTCTTAACATTTTATTATAACGTTTTTAAGATTCATCCATGTTGGAGCATGTATCAGACTTTTATTTCTTTTTTAGGTTGAACTGTTGTTGTATGTATATACCACATTTTGTTTATCCATTCATCTGTTGATGGACCTTTGGCTATTGTGAATAATGCTGTAATAAACATTGGTGTACAGGGATCTATTGGAATCCCTTTTTTCAATTCCTTTGGATATATATCTAAAAATAGAACTGCTGGGTCATAAGGTAAATCTATGTTCAGTTTTTTGAGGAACTGCCAAACTTTTCCAAAATAGCTTTTTACATTCATACATAAAAAGTACTTTACATTCCCACCAGTAATGTATGAGGGTTCCAGTTTCTCTAAATCCTTGTCAACACTTGTTATTTTCTGTTTTGTAAAATTTACTTATTAATTTATTATTATTATTGTTATTATTATTTATAGCTATCCTAGAGGGTGTGAAGTGATATCTCATTGTGGTTTTGGTTTGCATTTCCCTAATTATTGGTGTTTAGTAACTTTTCATATGCTTTTTGGCTATTTGTATATCTTTGGAGAAATATTTAATCAAACCTTTGCCCATTTTTTAATAGGGCTGTTTTTCAATTGTTGAGTTGTAGGAGTTCTTTATATGTTCTAGTATTAATTCTTTTTCAAATATATGATTTGCAAATATTTTTCACCATTCTGTAGGTTTTTTAATTTCTCTCTTAATACTAAACTTCGATGTACAAAAGTTTTAAATTTTGATGAAACCAGTTTATCTATTTTTTTCTTTTATTGCCTGTGCTTTTTGTGTCATGTGCACGAAATCGTTGCCATATCCAATGCCATGAAGATTTTCCCCTGTGTTTTATTCTACAAGTATTTATAGTTTTAACTTTTAAGTTGAGATCTTCGATGCACTTTGAGTTAATTTTTGTATTTGGTGTAAAATAAGGATCTATGTTCATTCTTATGTATATAGATATCTTGACTCCTTACCTGTACATACTTCAACATCTGTTTTCTCAGAAATGAAAGCATTCTCTTAGATATCTCCACAGTACAATTATTAATTTAGCAGATTTAACCCTGATACATTATATAATACATATTTAATATTGAAATTTCACCAGTTATCCCAATAATATCCTTTATAGCAATGTTTATTTTTTATTTTTGGCTATGAGTTCCTGTCCATTATTACACATTGCATTTAGTTTTTTTTTTTTAAAGTAGTTATGTATTCAGTATTTTATTTATTTTTTTTATTTTTGGCTGTGTTGGGTCTTCGTTTCTGTGCGAGGGCTTTCTCTAGTTGCGGCTAGCGGGGGCCACTCTTCATCGCGGTGCGTGGGCTTCTCACTGTCACGGCCTCTCGTTGCGGAGCGCAGGCTCCAGATGCGCAGGCTCAGTAGTTGTGGCTCACGGGCCTAGTTGCTCCGCGGCACGTGGGATCTTCCCAGACCAGGGCTCGAACCCATGTCCCCTGCATTGGCAGGCAGATTCTCAACCCCTGCGCCACCAGGGAAGCCCGCATTTAGTTTTTATTTTATTTTATTTATTTTTTGGCCATGCTGTGTGACTTGCGAGATCTTAGTTCTCCAGCCAGGGGTAGAACCCGCACTCTTGTCAGTGAAAGGGTGGAGTCCTAACCACTGGATCACCAGGGAATTCTGCATTTAGTTTTAATGTCTCTTTAGAATCTTTTAATCTGGAGCAGTTCTTTAGACATTTTTTTATCTTTCAGTGTCCTTGTTGTGTCTTGAAACTTGTCATACCACAGGCCAGTTATTTTTTAGATTGTTCCTGAATTTAAGTTTGTCTGATTATTTCCTTGTGATTAGAGTCCAGTTATCTGTCTTTGGCAGATGTGTAGTTGTAAGTGATATTAATTAATTAATTAATTTAATTTTTTTCCTCCTTATATTTTTTTTTCCTTCTACTTTGATTTTAGTCTCTTGGTCTGACCTTAACATATCTGACATCTTAATTTTCAGCCTTCCTTCTTTCCCAGTATAAATATTGAGGGCTTTCCCCTCCCCCCCAGTTATATTCTAGAAGTCTTGATATGTAATGTTTTTATTATTAAGTAGTTCTGAATATTTTCTAATTACCTTATTACTTTCTTCTTCAAAATTATTGTCAGAGTTCAGAGCTTATGGGCTTTCCTCTGGTCTTTCTGTTCTTGATTTCTAATTATATTAATTGCATAGTACTCATAGAATTTTATTTTTGTGTTCCCAATACTTTGAATTTTGTTGGAGGTAGTTTTATGCCTTGCATATTATAAAAATTTGTAGAGGTTCAGTGTGTGTTTGAAAATTAATTCTTCAACTCTTAGGTGGAGTGTTACATGTATGCCACTCAATACACTAAAAAAATTGGTTTTTGGTCTGCTTGAGCTATGAGTTACTGAGAGAGAGAGTAAAATCTCCCTTTAGGAAGGTGAGTTTGTTTCTTCTTTTATGTCTGTCAATTTGGCTTTACACATTTGGAGGTTATGTTGTTGGGTGTATACATGTTTAGACTTATTGTGTCCTGGTTAATTTCAGCTGGGTTTTTTTGTTTTTTTTAATCATTATGTATGACTCCTTTTAATTTCTATTCCACTAATGCCTCCCCACCCAATACCTCTTTCATCTAATATCAGTATGGCTATATTGATTTTTTGGTGGGTGAGAGCCGAGGGTTAACATTAGCCTTTATTTACTTTTTTTGAAATTTTACGTAAATTCAGGTAAGAACCTACTAAAACAGAAGAGAAAACTCCACAGAATTTTAGAAAGGATAAACAAGTCTAAATAATGTATATTTGGAAAAATAGTTGTAAAATATGCAAACTTTCCAGCAATATTAGTAAAGAAAAATAATGAAAATAGACCTGAATATATAATATTAGTAATTAAAAAGGGATCAAACCTGTTCATGTAGTAGAGTTTTATAAAGAAAAGAATATTATGTCACCCTATCCCAATAAATTTGAAAATTTCAATGCAATATATAATTTCTTAGAAAAACATAATTAATACAGTTGTCACAGGTAGAAATAGAAAAATGAAAATGACAGTGTGAAAGAAGTGAAATATTAAAAATCCAACAAAATGACACGTGCAAGATGTTTCACTGGCAAGTTTTAACAGACCTTATAGTCATAGTCTCCTTTATTGTCTTCTAAAAGGTTTGTAGTTTTGTTTTTCACATTGAGATCTTTGAAAAACCTGGAATTATTTTATTTTAGAGAAAAGAAAAGGAGAGGAAGCTACGCAACATAGTTAATGAGGTTGGTTTATTATTGGTACCAAACCAGATGAAGATAGTACAGAAAAAATATAATTGTAAACCAGAATTGTTTATAAACACAAATGTAAGATTCCTAAGTAAAATCAAAGCAAAGCAATTTCATCTATGTATTAAAAAATTACGTTATAACCAAGTAACGTTTATCTCAAGGTATACAAAGATGTATCAGCTTCTAAAATCTTTTTAAGTAAAATGTCATGTTAAGAGAATGAAAAAGAAAACCAAATCTTGTCCACAGAGGTTGTAATTAACAGTCCTACCAGTTATGTGTGAGAATACCTGTTATTCGTACTCCGGCAAACACTTGGTGGTTTCAGGTTTTTTATTTTTGGCATATTTGGTTGTTAAATAATAGAATATTAGCAGTAAGTTTATTTTCATTTCTTGTAATGTGAGCATAATTTTTTGGGTGTAAGTCTGTTTTAAACACTGAAAATTTAAAATGGGAGAGTAACACTTATTGCATAATTTGTTTACTTGAGGACAGGGACTATTTTATTTATCTTCGTACTTCTAACATCTTATAAAATGCTTGGCATATAGCGGGTATTCAAAGTTACTTTTCGAGTGAATTGAATAAATATTTAGTAAACTATGAGCCTTCTGAAGAAATTTGTGACTTAACTCATTTTTGAATGTCTGAAAATAGAATAATTTTGCTATGTCAAAGAAATGGGATTTTTACTAGCAGGTTCCAGGAAGTCAAGAATGGACAGGATTATTCTTCTAGTTTACGTTAATACTACAGGCTCCCATAAAGCGTGGATAGCTCATAAAATCCTTAATCCTAATTATGCACGATTTAACAGTATTCATTTGCTTGGTGCTTTCAGGGTGTATACTATTGCATGGAAAGATAACATCATTTATATTTTGACATATTGTTATCCTTTGTACCTTGCTAAAAGATTGTTTCAACAATCATTTGCTTACCTGAATTGTATTTCCGTTACTCTAGTTTTAAAAAAGTTTCTTTCCCTGCTTTACGGTAATGTTTTAGAGGATTGAAATACCTAGATTTCTAACCTTTTAGATAAGTAGGATGTTACCCAGAGGAAGGTATACACAGAATTATTCTTTAAGAATAAACATAGTTGTCTGTGATGAAATGCTGTTTGGATTTAGGGTCAGAACGAGACAAAGATATAGAACATACCGTCTATTTGGATTAAGGTATTTGGAAATCTTGAGGGGGTCAGGGTAATAAACAGTGAAGTAAAAGAAATAAAGAACTGTTAAGTGTAATGTTGTAGGCTGCTTTGTGATATTTTCCAGCTCTAGCTAGCAACTAGCCTAGCACTCTTCTCACACTGGCTGGCTCCACATCTTTATTTTTAATTTACACATTTCTATGTGTACTGTTCTTAACCAAGTATTTCTGATATGCTTGTGTAGAAGCTGGGAAAGGGAGGGACACTAGTCTCAAGATGATTTCACTCTTCCTTGCCATTCCCTTATAACCCATCTATACCTTTGTAAATAGTCTATTTGTAAATAAGCCTTCCTCAGATTGGGATAATTTATTTCCTGTTAGGACCCTGACTGATTCCCAGTTGCCACAGTCTCACCGTTTGTCCAGTCCAGATTGTTCAAAACCAAGATATCTTGGTCATTTTATCAAAATGTTCACTTCCTGGCTGCCATGGTTTTACATCTTCTGTCTCTTACAGTATGAGATCCTTTATACCTTTATTCAAATTTGATCTGTTTCTTTGATCATATTTTCTGTTGTGTGAATTCCAAATAGAGATTCAATCTCTATTTCCTTTCCTTATAATCTAAAACACCAATACAGAAATCTCTAGTAGACTGGGTTTTGCAATGTGGAATACCCCTCTTTCCTAAAGTATCGGTAGTTAGGGCTAAATACATTTAGACCAAAGCAAGTGGTAAGGCCTGCTGTGTCTCTTTCCCTTTCTAATGCTCAAATACATACCTTTGATCTTCCACACTCTCGTGCATGGTAGGAAAGAGAAGAGAGCTGTACCCGTATACAGTGACTATTTAATTGTATTAACTCCTTTTTGTGTGAGAATAAGGAGGGACATGAGGGGAGGAAAGGAGACAGGTCTGTATTTCTCTTAAGGCAGCAGAACATGCAGTTGGTTTTATAATTTTTTTAAAAAATGTCAATATGTTCCCTATAATTAATAGAATAATGTCTAAGTTCCTTGCATGGCATCCAAGGCCACTTCCATTTTCCATTTTCTAGCCCTGATTTCTTTGTATTTCTTCTTATAATTCTATAACAACAGTGGATTATTTACCATTATCACCCAAGTTCACTTTGTCTCTCTTCGTTTGCTTATATTGCTCCCTCTGTTGGGAATATTTATAGTACATTGCAAACAGGCAAATTAGCAAAATTCTACTTAGTCCTCAAGGTCCAGATCCAATGTTAGTTCCTCTGTGAAACATTAGTGTTCTTACGAGAGAATTAGGGTTCCATTTTCACTGATCCTGAAGCACTTTGTATTTATCTCTATTAGAAACTTTTATCACATTACTGTGTTATATGTGTGTACATACTGTATCTATTTCTGAAGACTGAGAAGTTCTTGAATGAAGGTACCATATTGTAATTATATTTGTTTTAAGCTCCAGTAATTGCCACCATACTTTGTATAATGTCAGCTCTTGCTAAAGGCATGTTAAAATGATCAATAAATGAATGAGTGTGACAAATATTAATTTACTTGGTAGGGATTGCTGAATTTCTCTCTGGTGCCAAGAAATTTGCTTTTACTTCTTGGACCTTTGTCCTAAAATATGTATCTAGCATTGAGTTAGAATACACGGAATGTTTAAAATGAGAATAAATTGGTCTGATTTGTACATCACTAGTACTTTGCATTATTTGGTGTTTAAAAAAATGTTTCTCACCCAAAATATAATTCATATATAAGAAATAAACATCATATGAAAATTAAATCTATTCTCAATATAGTTTGATGAGACTATTAAATACTTTGGCGTAATCCTTAATCCTTATTTTCATTTTTATTGTTTAAGTAAGAAATATCCTTATTTATATCTGATTTGTATCACAGTTCATTAAGTAATTGATGTTGCCTTTTTGTTTCAGCTAAACCATTTACTTCTAAAGTGAAACAGATGCGATTACATAGAGAAGACTTTGAAATATTAAAGGTGATTGGTCGAGGGGCTTTTGGAGAGGTAAGAGAGAAAGATTTTATAGAAGATCTGATAATTGTTTTGCAAGCTATTTTATACAGTCTGTGAGAGAATTTAACTGAAATATTATTTACTTGGTGGTGTAATTGATATCATTGATCAGAAATCATTAAACTTCTGAATGAAGTCTTTCTACATGGAATTTTTTTCCAAGATATTTCTGTTTTTCATATGTCATTGAAGTTTGAGTATGTTTCTGTACTCTCTTCTGTTCCATTGGTCTGTTTGTCTCTCACTGCCTTAAATTACTTTAGTTTAAGAAGTCTTGATATCTGGTAGTGTGTACACTCTAACTTCCTCCCTCTTCTCCTCTGTTCTTGGCCCTTTATATTTTCATATAATTTTAGAATAAGTGTTTCAGTTTTTACCTACTCTTAAAAATCCACATCCACACCCAGCACCCACACATCTGCTGGAATTTTGATTAGGATTGCCCTGAAACTAGAGATTACTTTGTAGATAATTGACATCTTAACAATATTGAGTCAGCCATCCATGAACATGGTATATGCCTCCATTTATTTAGGGTTTTATAAATTTAACACACTAATTATTTGTAGTTTCCATTCAGTAGAGTGGATTTATACATCTTTCAGCAGATTTATTCCTAGGTATGTGATATTCTTTATGTTATTTTAATTAGAATTATTGGTTAAGTTTCATTTTCTAATTGTTTTTGCTAGTAGTTAGACACAGTTGAATTCTGTTTATTGACCTCATACCCAGCAACCTCGCTAATTTTACTTTTAAAATCATGAATTGTGTTGGATTTTAATAAAATGCTTTATCAGCATCTTTTGAGACACTCAGGCTTTTCTCCTTTACTCTGTTAACGTGTTGAGTTACACTGGTTTATTTTCAATGTGAAACTAACCTTGCATTTCTAAAATAAGCCAACTTTGTTGGGATGTATTATCCTTTTAATTTACCTTTGTACTCAGTTTGCTATTTGTGTGTGTTGTGTGTGTTTTCGATCTTTGAGAGAAATTGGCCTGTAATTTTCCTACTTATCACATCCTGATCAGATTTTGGTATCTTGGTTATTCTGGCCTCATAAAAAGAGGGAGGTATTTCCTTTTTTACTGTTCTTTAGAGGAGTTTGAGAAGATTGTTATTATTTTTTTCTTATATGCTTAGAAGATTTCACTGGTGAAGCCATTTGAGCCTGGAGGTTCCTAGAGAGAGAGTTTTAAATTATATAATTAATTTTTTAAATTGAAATTGAACTATTTGGATATTTTGTATAGATGTGTCAGTTTTGCTAGGTTCATCCATGTCATCTGATTTTTCATATTTATTACTATATTGGCCGTTTGCACTTCTCATTTTTTTCATTTGTTATACTTAGCGGTTTATCAATTCTGTTATTTTTTCAATGAATTAACTTTTGCCCTTTGTATTTTTCTATGGTAGATTTGTTTTCTGTTTCATTAATTTCTGCTTTTATCTTTTAATGTTCTTTTCTCCCTTTGGTTTCAACTTGCTGTTCTTTTTCTAACTTTTTGAGTTAGATGCTCAGAGCATTGATTTCTAGATCTTTTCAGATGTGCTATACTTTTTCCTCTAAGCAGCTTTAGCTATAGCAAAGTTTTGATATGTCATATTTTCATTATAGAGTTCCTCAAAATACAATGTGATTTCCAATGTGATTTTAAATTTCTGTTATGGTTTTTTTGATCTATGATTTTAGAAGTTTATCGCTCCATCTTTAAGTATTTGGAGGGTTTTTAGTTATATTTCTGTTTTTGAGTTATAATGTAATTCCAGAGCAGTCAGAGAATATACATTGTCTGATTTCAAGTCTTTGAAATTTGCTGTGCAGTGTTCTGTAAATATCAGTTAGGTAAAAGACATTAATCTTATTTAAATCCTCCATATCCTTAACTGTTCTCTCTGTGTGATATTTCATTTCCTGAGAGAGGATTTGCTTATTTCTTTCTTATTTTTTTCAGTTTTCACTGATAACAAATATCAAGTTATTATATTTCCCTAGTGATTAACTCTTTTATCATGATGTAATGATCCTTGTTATCTCTAAGTAATGCTTTTTGAGTTAAACTTTACTTAATCTGATGTTAGTAGAATGATTCTAGCTCTTTTTATTAGTCTTCTGCATTAAATATCTTGCTCCACCCTGTTAGTTTCAGCTATTACTTTATACGTTTAGTGTTAAGTAGAATATAGTTTTTATTTTTTGATCTAGTCTGATAATGTCTTATCTTTAATTGGAGTGTAGTCAGTTGACATTTAATGTAATTACATTACATATTACTATTTGTTTTCTGTTTGTCTTGTCCATTCTGTACTATGTTTCTCTCAATTCTTGGATTAACTGAATATTTTAAATTATTCTTTCCCCCTTCTATTCATTTCTGAGTTGTACCTTCTTTTATTGGTTTCCCTAGAGATTGCCACTTGTATTCTTGGTAAATTTGTATTTTGCCAGTTCCCATTTACCCAAATTTACCTTTCATTGTCATTAGCTCTACATATATTAGAAACCCCAAAAGATACGATTATAGTGTCCCTATTCATTTTAGCTTTACCCATGTATTTACATTTTTTCTTACTCTTCACATTCACATACTTATTTATATTCATATACTTGTCTTTGATATAATTTTCCTTTTGACTTAAAAATTCCCTTTAGTATTTTGCCAAGTCTGCTGAGATAAATTATCTGCATTTTTTGTCTGAAAATACATTTATTTTGAGGTCTTAAAAAAATTGTGTTATATACACACATAGCTTAATGGATTTGTACATTTGCATGAACTTCTGTAACTATTATGCAGATCAAGATAGGCTCCCATTGCCCCCTCTATGTGGGTAACCACCTTCTCATTAACCATCTATTCTGACTTCTATAATTATAGATTTATTTTGCCTGTTTTTGAATGCTATATTAGTGGAATTATATAATATATATTCTTTTGTTTCTGTCTTATTTTGCTCAATATTATGCTTGTGTGATTCATTTTTGTTTTTTATTGGTTCAAAGTATTCCTCTATATGAATATACCACAAGTATTTTATCCATACTAGTGTTGGTAGGTATTCAAGTTTATAGTTTTTGGCCACTGTTAATAATGTTGTTATGAACATTCATGTACATGTCTTTTGGGAGGTAGAAGCACTCATCTGTGTTTAATATAACCCTAGTGGAATTTCTGGGTTGCATGTTAGGCATATTTAGTCTTAGTTGGTAGTGCCAAATAATATCCCAATTGGTTGTCAATTTGTACTCCGACCAACAGTGTATTAAGGTCCCAGTTGCTTCAGAACCTCACCAACACTTGCATCATTTTTTAAACTTTGGACATTTTTTGGTGGATGAGTAGTGGTATTGGATTGTGATTTCATTTTACATTTCCTAATAACTCTTAAAGTTGAGCCCATTTTCATATTACTTCATATAACTTGGATATCCTTTTTCATAAGTGCACATTTTGGGATTGGGGGAGTGGGAGCAGGTGGGTGGGTTGTCTGACTTACTGGTATATTCTGGATACAAGTCCTTTGTCGGAAGTGCGTGTGTGTGTGTGTGTGTGTGTGTGTGTGTGTGTATTAAACAAAATGTCTTCCTGTGTGTGGCTTGGCTTTTCCCTCTGTATAGATCTTTTATGGAAGAGAAGATCTTAGTTTTGGTGAAGTACATTTAATTAAGCTTTTCTTTATGATTAGTGCTTTTTTGTGTTCGTTAAAAAAGTTATTTTCTACCCTGAAGGTCATGAAGATATTTTCCTCTGTTATCTTATGTAATCTATAAAAAAAATATCTTTTTCATTTAGGTCTGTGATCTGTCTGGTATTATTTTGTGTTTTGTGAGGTATAGGTCAAGGTTCATTTTATTCTTTGTGGGTTTCTCAGCATCATTTATTTAAAGACTACTTTTTCTACATTTGATTGCAAAGGAACTTCCATTGTGAATCAGCTGACCCTATATGTGTTACTTTTATTAATTTTTAATAGTTTTTGTAGAATTCTTGTTCATGTTTCATTAAATTTATTTATCAGTCTTTGATGTTTGTTGATGAGCCTGTAAATGATATTTTTAGATTTCATTTTGTAACCATGTTGCTAGACTAGAAATACAATTAATTTTTGTGTAGTGATTTTGTATGTAAGCATCTTGATATATTAACTTATTAATTCTAGTTTATAAATTTAAAAGATTTTTCATGTAAACAGTCATACCATTTCCAAATAATGACAGCTTTTTTTCTTTCTTTTGTTATACTTGTTATTTCTTTTTCCTATATTATTACAATAGAGAGTTTCTTCCTTAAAATATTAAATTCAGTTGTTGAAAATCAATTTTTTTCTGGTTTGTGATTTCAGGGGTAAGTATGAAGTTTGCAACAGCTTTTTTAAAAAAAATTGTTACTCTTTTTTTAGGTTAAGGAAGTTTTCCTTTTAGTCCTAGTCTGTTGAGAGCTTTTATCATGCATTAGAGTTAACTTTTATTAAAAGCTTTTTTTAAATATCTATTTTGATGATATGATTTGACCTCTGTATTTAGTTAATGTGGAAATAATATTGATTAATTTTTAAATATACCAATATTGGATTACTATATAAATCCAGTTGTTCCTTATGTATTCTTTTAGTATATTGTTGGTTTCGATTTGCTAATATTTTGTTTACCATTTTTTTTGTTACGTGCATGAAAAAGATTGAACTTTATTTTACCTATCTTTTAATTTCCTTATATTTTTAAAATGTTATGCTTAGCTCATAAGACAATTTGGGAAGTATTTGCGCTTTCTCAATTTTCTGAGTTTGAGAATATTATTATTTCCTTAAATGTTTGGAAAAATTCTCTGGTGAGTCCATCTAGACTAGGAGTGCAATTTTTATTTGGTTTGTTTACATCTTTTGAGGTAAATTGTATATATGTTGAAATACACCAATTGTTTATGTACAGTTCCATGAGTTTTGACAAATGGATTCACCCTTATCAAGATTCCCATAACGTCCATCAAGTGGCAACCACTGTTCTAAATTTTAACTATGGATTAGTTTTGGCCGTTTGAAAATTTCATATAAATGGAAATCATACCATATGTACTCTTTTGTGTCTGGCCTCTTTTGCTCAGAATAATGTCTGTGAAATCCATTCTTGTGATCAAATGTAGTAATACTTTTTATTGCTGATTAGTAAGCTATATACCACTATCCTTCTATTGATGAACATTTGTATTGTTTCTCATTTTTGGCTGTTAGGATTAAAACTGTTGTGAATATTTTTGTACAAGTTTTTATGGAAATATGTTTTCATTTTCCTTGGATAAATACCTAGGAGTGGAACTGGTATGTTAAGTGGTAGGTGCATATTTAAATTTAAAAGAAACTGGCACATTTTTTCCAGTGGGGTTGTACCATTTTATATTCCCACCAGTTCCATGTTCTCACCAATATTTTTTTGTTAGTCTTTTAAATTTCAGTCGTTCTAATGGGTGTGTAATAGTATCTCATGGTCTTAAATTGCATTATTATGTGGATTTGTGTTATATAGCAACATAATGATGAGTTTTTGTGTGCTTATTCACCATTCTTATATCCTCCTTTGTGAAGTATACATTCAGATATTTTGCTCATTAAAAAAAATGAGGTATTTGTGTCATCATTGAGTTGTAAGAATTCTTCATATTTTATATTTATAAATGTCTTTTGTCAGATGTATGTTTTGTCAATATTTTCTCAAAGGCTGCATAGCTTGCCTGTTAATTTTCTTAAAAATGTCTTCTGATGAGCAGAAGTTTTAAATTTTGGTGGTTTAATTTTATCAGTTTTTTCTCTTACGGTTATTATTTTCCATGTTCTTTGTAAGAAATTCTTATTTATATCTAGGTCACAGATATTTACCTATGTTTTTTTCCTAAAACCTTTATAGTTTTAGCTCTTATGTTTAGATTGGTGATTCATTTCACATTAATTCATGTATGATGTGAGATAGGGATCGAGGTTCATTTTTTTCCATATGGATATCCAGTTGTTTCAGCACAATTTGTTGAAAAGGCTGTTTCTCCTCTATTGAATTACTTCAGTACCTTTGTCAAAAAAGTCAGTTGACCATACAAATGTTGATCTACTTCTGCTATTTCTATTCTGTTTCACCGATATCTTTGTCTGTTCTTATGCCAGTACTACACAATCTTGATTCTGTAGCTTTATACTGTAGAGTTGAGAGTATGTAATGAAGTCTGAGTGTAAGTCCTCCTTCTTTGTTCTTTTGCAAAATTGTCTTAACTATTTGAAGACTTTTGCATTATTATATAAATTTTAGAATCACTGTGTCAGTTTCCATAAAAGCCTAGTGGTATTGAAATTTAGTTTGCATTCAGTTTATAGATCAATTTTGTGAGGACTGACATCTAAACAAGCATGAGTCTACTAGTTAGTCCATGAACAAGGCATTTTTCTTTGTCTTTTGAGGTCTATTTTAATTTTACTCAAAATTTTTTTGTAATTTCAGTGTACAGGTCTTGTTCATAATTTGTTAAATTTATTGCTAAATTTTTAATTTTTTTGATGCTATGGTAAATGACATTTAAAATTTTATATTTCAAATAGTATGCTGTTGGTATGTAGATACACCACTCATTTTTTTTTTTAACGTCTTTATTGGAGTATAACTGCTTTACAATGGTTTGTTAGTTTCTGCTGTATAACAAAGTAAATCAGCTATATGTGTACAGATATCCCCATATTCCCTCCCTCTTGCATCTCCCTCCCACCCTCCCTATCCCACCCCTCTAGGTGGTCACAAAGCACTGAGCTGATCTCCCTGTGCTATGTATACCACTCATTTTTGTATCTGACTTTATTTTCTAAATTCATTTATTATTATTTAAATAGTTTTTTGTTGTTTTGGTTGCTACTTTCTTAGTTGTTCTGTGTAAACAATCGTATTGTCTGAGAATAGGACAATCATACTGTCCTTTTCACTTTCCAGACTTTATACATTCTATTTCTTTATGTTGACTTATTATACTAATTTGGACCTCTAATACAATGTCGAATAGGTGTCATGAGGGTATATATCCTTACTTTATTCCTGAATTCAGGGAGAAAGGATTTAGTGTTTGACTAGTAAGTATGATGTTAATTGTAGGTGTTTTTGAGGGAACCCTTTATCTGATTGAAGAAGTTGTCTTCTATTACTAGTTTGCTGAGAATTTAATAATCATATGGATTTGCTCTTTTATTATGTAAATTTGGTGTGCTACTTTGATTGACTTTTTTTTTTTGCGGTACGCGGGTCTCTCACTGCCGTGGCCTCTCCTGTCGCTGAGCACAGGCTCCGGACGCGCAGGCCCAGCGGCCATGGCTCACGGGCCCAGCCACTCCGCGGCATGTGGGATCCTCCTGGACCGGGGCACGAACCTGCGTCCCCTGCACCGGCAGGCGGACCCTCAACCACTGCGCCATCAGGGAAGCCCTGATTGACTTTTTTAATAGGCTTTGATTTTTAGAGCAGTTTTATGTCCACAGCAAAACTGAGTGCAAAGTACACAGAGTTCCTATATACCCGTTGACCTTGCACATGTGCAGCCTCTCCCACTATCAGCCTACCACACAAGGTGGTATATATGTTACAACTGATGGATCTACATTGACACATCATCAGCTAAAGTCTATAGTTTACATTAGGGTTCCCTCTTGGTGTTGTATTATATATTGTATGGGTTTGGACAAATGTATAGTTACAACCTATCCACCATTTTAGTATTATACATAATAGTTTCACTGCCTTAAAAATCCTCTGTGCTTTGCCAGTCCATCCCTTCCTTCCCCTAACCTCTGGCCACCAGTGATCTTTTTCCTGTCTCCATAGTTTTGCCTTTTCCTGAATGTCATAGAGTTGAAATCATACAGTAATGTAGTCTTTTCAGATTGGCTTATTCCACGTGGTAATAGGCATTTCGTTTCCTTCATGTCTTTTTATTGCTTTTACCACTGAATAATATTTCATTGTTTGAATGTACCACTGCTTATTTACCCATTTACCTACTGAAGGACATCTTTGTTTTCTTCCAAGTTTTGGCAATTATGAATAAAGCTGCTGTAAACATTCATGTGCAGGTTGATGTGATGTGTGGACATCAATTTTCAATTCATTTGCATAAATACCAAGGAGCAGAATTGCTGGATCTTATGGTAAGAGCATTATTTAAGTTTTGTAAGAAACCAACAAACTCTCTTCCAAAGTGGCTGTACCATTTTGCATTCCCACTGGCAGAATGAGAGTTCCTGTTGCTCCACATCCTCACCAGCATTTAGGAGTTGTCAGTATTTTGAATTTTGGCCATTCTGTTAGGCATGTAGTGGTATCTCATGGTTGTTTTAACTTGCAGTTCCCTAGATGATGTTGAGCATCTTTTCATTTGCTTATTTGCCATCTGTATATCTTCTTTGGTAAGGTGTATATTGGATCTTTAACTCATGTTTTAATGGAATGGTTTTTTTATTATTTAAAAAAAATTTTTTTTTTTACATCTTTATTGGAGTACAATTGCTTTACAGTGGTGTGTTAGTTTCTGCTTTATAACAAAGTGAATCAGTTATACATATATGTTCCCATATATCTTCCCTCTTGTGTCTCCCTCCCTCCCACCCACCCTATCCCACCCCTCTAGGTGGTCACAAAGCACTGAGCTGATCTCCCTGTGCTATGCGGCTGCTTCCCACTAGCTATCTATTTTAAGTTTGGTAGTGTATATATGTCCATGCCACTCTCTCACTTTGTCACAGCTTACCCTTACCCCTCCCCATATCCTCAAGTCCATTCTCTAGTAGGTCTGTGTCTTTATTCCTGCCTTACCCCTAGGTTCTTCATGACATTCTTTTTTTTCTTAGATTCCATATATATGTGTTAGCATACGGTATTTGTCTTTCTCTTTCTGACTTCACTCTGTATGACAGACTGTAGGTCCATCCACCTCACTACAAATAACTCAATTACGTTTCTTTTTATGGCTGAGTAATATTCCAGTGTATATATGTGCCACATCTTCTTTATCCATTCATCCAATGATGGACACTTAGGTTGTTTCCATCTTCTGGCTATTGTAAATAGAGCTGCAATGAACATTTTGGTGCATGACTCTTTTTGAATTATGGTTTTCTCAGGGTATATGCCCAGTAGTGAGATTGCTGGGTCATGTGGTAGTTCTATTTGTAGTTTTCTAAGGAACCTCCATACTGTTCTCCATAGTGGGTGTACCAATTCACATTCCCACCAGCAGTGCAAGAGTGTTGCCTTTTCTCCACACCCTCTCCAGCATTTATTGTTTGTAGATTTTTTGATGATGGCCATTCTGACCAGTGTGAGATGATACCTCATTGTAGTTTTAATTTGCATTTCTCTAATGAGTAATGATGTTGAGCATTCTTTCATGTGTGTGTTGGCAGTCTATATATCTTCTTTGGAGAAGTGTCTATTTAGGTCTTCTGCCCATGTTTGGATTGGGTTGTTTGTTTTTTTGTTATTGAGCTGCATGAGCGGCTTGTAAATTTTGGAGATTAATCCTTTGTCAGTTGCTTCATTTGCAAATATTTTCTCCCATTCTGAGGGTTGTCTTTTGGTCTTGTTTATGGTTTCCTTTGCTGTGGAAAAGCTTTGAAGTTTCATTAGGTCCCATTTGTTTATTTTTATTTCCATTTCTCTAGGAGGTGGGTCAAAAAGGATCTTGCTGTGGTTTATGTCATAGAGTGTTCTGCCTATGTTTTCCTCTTAAGAATTTGATAGTGTCTGGCCTTACATTGAGGTCTTTAATCCATTCTGAGCTTATTTTTGTGTATGGTGTTAGGGGGAGTGTTCTAATCTCATACTTCTACATGTACCTTCCAGTTTTCCCAACACCAATTATTGAAGAGGCTGTCCTTTCTCCACTGTACATTCCTGCCTCCTTTATCAAAGATAAGGTGACCATATTGCATGGGTTTATCTCTGGGGTTTCTATCCTGTTCCACTGATCTATATTTCTGTTTTTGTGCCAGTACCATACTGTCTTGATTACTGTAGCTTTGTAGTATAGTCTGAAGTCAGGGAGCCTGATTCCTCCAGCTCTGTTTTTCGTTCTCAAGATTGCTTTGGCTATTCGGAGTCTTTTGTGTTTCCATACAAATTGTGAAATTTTTTGTTCTAATTCTGTGAAAAATGCCAGTGGTAGTTTGATAGGGATTGCAGTGACTCTGTAGATTGCGTTGGGTAATAGAGTCATTTTCACAATGTTGATTCTTCAATCCAAGAACATGGTATATCTCTCCATCTGTTTCTATCATCTTTAATTTCTTTCATCAGTGTCTTATAATTTTCTGCGTACAGGTCTTTTGTCTCCTTAGGTAGGTTTATTCCTAGATATATTATTCTTTTTGTTGCAGTGGTAAATGGGAGTGTTTTCTTGATTTCACTTTAATATTTTTCATCATAAATGTATAGGAATGCCAGAGATTTCTGTGCATTAATTTTGTATCCTGCTACTTTACCAAATTCATTGATTAACTCTAGTAGTTTTCTGGTAGCATCTTTAGGATTCTCTATGTATAGTCTCATGTCATCTGCAAACAGTGACAGCTTTACTTCTTCTTTTCTGATTTGGATTCCTTTTATTTCCTTTTCTTCTCTGATTGCTGTGGCTAAAACTTCCAAAACTATGTTGAATAAGAGTGGTGAGAGTGGGCAACGTTGTCTTGTTCCTGATCTTAGTGGAAATGCTTTCAGTTTTTCACCATTGAGGACAATGTTGGCTGTGGGTTTGTCTTATATGGCCTTTATTATGTTGAGGAAAGTTCCCTCTATGCCTACTTTCCGGAGGGTTTTTATCATAAATGAGTGTTGAAGTTTGTCGAAAGCTTTCTCTGCATCTATTGAGATGACCATATGGTTTTTCTCCTTCAATTTGTTAATATGGTGTATCACATTGATTGATTTGCATATATTGAAGAATCCTTGCATTCCTGGAATGAACCCCACTTGATCATGCTGTATGATCCTTTTAATGTGCTGTTGGATTCTGTTTGCTAGTATTTTGTTGAGGGTTTTTGCATCTATGTTCATCAGTGATATTGGCCTGTAGTTTTCCTTCTTTGTGACATCCTTGTCTGGTTTTGGCATCAGGGTGATGGTGGCCTTGTAGAATGAGTTTGGGAGTGTTGCTCCCTCTGCTATATTTTAGAAGAGTTTGAGAAAGATAGGTGTTATCTCTTCTCTAAATGTTTGATAGAATTCGCCTGTGAAGCCATCTGGTCCTGGGCTTTTGTTTGTTGGAAGATTTTTAATCACAGTGTCAATTTCAGTGCTTGTGATTGGTCTGTTCATATTTTCTATTTCTTCCTGATTCAGTCTTGGCAGATTTTGCATTTCTAAGAATTTGTCCATTTCTTCCAGGTTGTCCATTTTATTGGCATAGAGTTGCTTGTAGTAATCTCTCATGATCTGTCGTATTTCTGCAGTGTCAGTTGTTACTTCTCCTTTTTCATTTCTAATTCTATTGATTTGAGTCTTCTCCCTTTTTTTCTTGATGAGTCTGGCTAATGGTTTATCAATTTGTTTATCTTCTCAAAGAACCAGCTTTTAGTTTTATTGATCTTTGCTATCGTTTCCTTCATTTCTTTTTCATTTATTTCTGATCTGATCTTTATGATTTCTTTCCTTCTGCTAACCTTGGGGTTTTTTAATTCTTCTTTCTCTAATTGCTTTAGGTTCAAGGTTAGGTTGTTTATTCAAGATGTTTCCTGTTTCTTAAGGTAGGATTGTATTGCTATAAACTTCCCTCTTAGAACTGCTTTTGCTGCATCCCATAGGTTTTGGGTCATCGTGTCTCCATTGTCATTTGTTTCTAGGTATTTTTTGATTTCCTCTTTGATTTCTTCAGTGATCACTGTTATTAAGTAGTGTATTGTTTAGCCTCCATGTGTTTGTATGTTTTACAGATCTTTTCCTGTAATTGATATCTAGTCTCATAGCATTGTGGTCGGAAAAGGTACTTGATACGATTTCAATTTTCTTAAATTTAGCAAGGCTTGATTTGTGACCCAAGATATGATCTATCCTGGAGAATGTTGCATGAGCACTTGAGAAAAATGTGTATTCTGTTGTTTTTGGATGGAATGTCCTATAAATATCAATTAAGTCCATCTTGTTTAATGTATCATTTAAAGCTTGTGTTTCCTTATTTATTTTCATTTTGGATGATCTGTCCATTGGTGAAAGTGGGGTGTTAAAGTCCCCTACTATGAATGTGTTACTGTTGATTTCCCCTTTTATGGCTGTTAGTATTTGCCTTATGTATTGAGGTGCTCCTATGTTGCGTGCATAAATATATACAATTGTTATATCTTCTTCTTGAATGGATCCCTTGATCATTATGTAGTGTCCTCCTTTGTGTCTTCTAACAGTCTTTATTTTAAAGTCTATTTTGTGTGATATGAGAATTGCTACTCCAGCTTCCTTTTGGTTTCCAATTGCATGGAATATCTTTTTCCATCCTCTCAATTTCAGTCTGTATGTGTCCCTAGTTCTGAAGTGGGTCTCTTGTAGACAGCATATATATGGGTCTTGTTTTTGTATCCATTCAGCCAGTCTGTGGTTTTGGTGGGAGCATTTAATCCGTTTACATTTAAGGTAATTATCGATATGTATGTTCCTATTCCCATTTTCTTAATTGTTTTGGGTTTGTTATTGTAGGTCTTTTCCTTCTCTTGTGTTTCTTGCCCAGAGAAGATCCTTTAGCATTTGTTGTAAAGCTGGTTTGGTGGTGCTTAACTCTCTCAGCTTTTGCTTGTCTGTAAAGGTGTTAATTTCTCCATCAAATCTCAATGAGATCCTTGCTGGGTAGAGTAATCTTGGTAGGTTTTTCTCCTTCATCACTTTAAATATGTCCTGCCAGTCCCTTCTGGCTTGCAGAGTTTCTGCTGAAAGATCAGCTGTTAACCTTATGGGGATTCCCTTATGTGTTATTTGTTGTTTTTCCCTTGCTGCTTTTAATATGTTTTCTTCGTATTTAATTTTTTTTTCTTCGGTACGTGGGCCTCTCACTGTTGTGGTCTCTCCTGTTTCGGAGCACAGGCTCCGGATGCGCAGGCTCATCAGCCATGGCTCATGGGCCCAGCTGCTCCGCGGCACGTGGGATATTCCCAGACTGGGGCACGAACCTGTGTCCCCTGCATCGGCAGGCGGACTCTCAACCACTGCGCCACCAGGGAAACCCTTTGTATTTAATTTTTGAAAGTTTGATTAATATGTGTCTTGGCCTGTTTCTCCTTGAATTTATCCTGTATGGGTCTCTCTGTGCTTCCTGGACTTGATTAACTATTTCCTTTCCCATATTAGGGAAGTTTTCAACTATAATCTCTTTAAATATTTTCTCAGTCCCTTTCTTTTTCTCTTCTTCTGCAACCCCTGTAATTCGAATATTGGTGGGTTTAATGTTGTCCCAGAGTTCTCTGAGACTGTCCTCAGTTCTTTTCATTCTTTTTTCTTTATTCTGCTCTGCAGTAGTTATTTCCACTAATTTATCTTTCAGGTTACTTATCCGTTCTTCTGCCTCAGTTATTCTGCTATTGAACCCTTCTAGAGTATTTTTAATTTCATTTATTGTGTTGTTCATCATTGCCTGTTTCATCTTTAGTTCTTCTAGGTCCTTGTTAAATGTTTCTTGCATTTTGTCTATTCTATTTCCAAGATTTTGGATCATCTTTACTATCATTATTGAATTCTTTTTCAGGTAGACTGCCTATTTCCTCTTCATTTGTTAGGTCTGGTGCATTTTTATCTTGCTCCTTTATCTGCTGTGTGTTTTTCTGTCTTCTCATTTTGCTTATCTTACTGTGTTTGGGGTCTCCTTTTTGAAGGCTGCAGGTTCGTAGTTCCCGTTGTTTTTGGTGTCTGTCACTAGTGGCTAAAGTTGGTTCAGTGGGTTGTGTAGGCTTCCTGGTGGAGGGGACTAGTGCCTGTGTTCTGGTGGATGAGGCTGGATCTTGTCTCTCTGGTGGGCAGGTCCACGTCTGGTGGTGTGTTTTGGGGTGTCTGTGGACTTATTATGATTTTAGGCAGCCTCTCTGCTAATGGGTGGTGTTGTGTTCCTGTCTTGCTAGTCGTTTGGCATAGTGTGTGCAGCACTGTTGCTTGCTGGCTGTCGAGTGAAGATGGGTGTTGGTGTTGAGATGGAGATCTCTGGGAGATTTTCACCACTTGATATTATGTGGAGCTGGGAGGTCTCTTGTGGACCAGTGTCCTGAAGTTGGCTCTCCACCTCAGAGGCACAGCACTGACTCCTGGCTGCAGCACCAAGAGCCTTTCATCCACACGGCTCAGAATAAAAGGGAGAAAAAGTGGAAAGAAAGGAAGGAAGGAAGGAAGGAAGGAAGGAAGAGGATAAAATAAAATAAAAATAAAATAAAATAAAGTTATTAAAATAAAAAATAATTGTTAAGAGAAAAATTTCTTTAAAAGTAAAAAAAACAAAAACAAAAACAAAAAAACCCCTCCAAAAACGGACGGATAGAACCCTAGCATAAATGGTGAAAGGAAAGCTATTCAGACAAAATCTCAGACAGAAGCATACACATACACAGTCACAAAAAGAGGAAAAGGGTAAGAAATAATAAATCTTGCTCTCAAAGTCCACCTCCTCAATTTGGGATGATTCGTTGTCTATTCATGTATTCCACAGATGCAGGTACATCAAGTTGATTGTGGAGATTTAATCCGCTGCTCCTGAGGCTGCTGGGAGAGATTTCCCTTTCTCTGTTCGGACAGCTTCCGGGGCTCTGTTTTGGATTTGGCCCCGCCTCTGCGTGTAGGTCGCCGGAGGGCGTCTGTTCTTCACTCAGACAGGACGAGGTTAAAGCAGCCGCTGATTCGGGGGCTCTGGCTCACTCAGGCCGGGGGGAGGGAGGGGCACGGAGTGCGGGGCGAGCCTGCGGTGGCAGAGGCCAGCATGACATTGCACCAGCCTGAGGTGCGCCGTAGTTCTCTTGGGGAAGTTGTCCCTGGATCCCGGGACCCTGGCAGTGGCAGGCTGGACAGGCTCCCTGGAAGTGGGGTGTGGATGGTGACCTGTGCTCGCACACAGGGTTCTTGGTGGCGGCAGCAGCAGCCTTAGCGTCTCATGCCCGTCTCTGGGGTCTGCGCTGTTAGCCGCGGCTCGCGCCTGTCTCTGGAGCTCCTTTTAAGCAGCGCTCTTAATCCCCTCCCTCGTGCACCAGGAAGCAAAGAAGGAAGAAAAAGTCTCTTGCCTTTTCGGCAGGTCCAGACTTTTCCCCGGACTCCCTCCCGGCTAGCCGTGGTGCGCTAACCCCCTGCAGGCTGTGTTCACACCGCCAACCCCAGTCCTCTCCCCGTGCTCCCGAGCCTCAGCTCCCAGCCCCGCCCGCCCCGGCAGGTTAGCAGACAAGCCTCTCGGCCTGGTGAGTGCCGGTCGGCCCCGATCCTTTGTGCGGGAATCTCTCCGCTTTGCCCTCTGCACCCCTGTTGCTGTGCTCTCCTCCGCGGCTCCGAAGCTTTCCGCCTCCGCCACCCGCAGTCTCCACCCGTGAAGGGGCTTCCTAGTGTGTGGAAAGCTTTCCTCCTTCACAGCTCCCTCCCACTGGTGCAGGTCCCGTCCCTATTCTTTTGTCTCTGTTTTTTGTTTTGCCCTACCCAGATACGTGCGGAGTTTCTTGCCGTTTGGGAGGTCTGGGGTCTTCTGCCCTCGTTCAGTAGGTGTTCTGTAGGAGTTGTTTCACATGTAGATGTATTTCTGATGTATCTGTGGAGCGGAAGGTGATCTCCGCGTCTTACTCTTCTGCCATCTTCCTCCTCTCCTGGTTTGTTTTCTTATTGTTGAATTTTAAGAGTTATTTTTTTCGTGTATTTTAGGTAACAGTCCTTTATCAGATATGTCAATTATTTCTTTCATGAATTATGCCTTTGGTTTTATATAGATTGATTTTCAAATATTAAACTAATCCCTGGGATAAACTCCATTTGGTCATGACTTACTATCCTTTTGAGATATGGCTCTATTCAGTTCCTTAATATTTTAACTGTTTTCATATGTATATTCATGGGGAATGTTGACCTACAATTTTCTTTTTTTATCATGTCTGTGTCAAATATTGACATCAGGGTTATGCTGGACTTATAAAATGAATTGGGGAGTGTTTACTCTTTTTCAGAAAAAATTGTGAATATTTATTTTTATTTATTTATTTATTTCCTTAAATGCTTGATAAAATTTAGCAGTGATCCCATCTGGACTTGAGGTTTTCCTTGTGGGGCATTTAATCCTACTAATTTAACTTCTTAGTGGTTATAGAGCTATTAAGATTTTCTATTTCATCTTTTGTCAGCTTCAGTAAGTTTTGTGTTTCATGGAATTTGTGTATTTCATTTAAGTTTTCAAATGTATAAGGGTTTTCATAATATCTCTGTGTTTTTTTTGTTGTTGTTGTTTGTTTTTTTTGCTGTACGCGGGCCTCTCACTGTTGTGGCCTCTCCCGTTGCGGAGCACAGGCTCCAGACGCACAGGCTCAGTGGCCATGGCTCACGTGCCTAGCCGCTCCGCGGCATGTGGGATCCTCCCGGACCGGGGCACGAACCCGTGTCCCCTGCATCGGCAGGCGGACTCTCAACCACTGCGCCACCAGAGAAGCCCTCTTTTATTTTTTTTATGTCTGTGGAATACAAGGTGATATTCTCTTTCATTGTGCATATTTATAATTTATGTTTTATTTCTCTTGATCAGTCATGTAGAGGTTTTTCAGTGTTGTTAATTATTGAACAGACCTACTTTGGCTTTGTGAATTGTCTATATTTTTGTCTTATTTTTACTTAAAATTTTTTTTAAAAAGTTAAGCAGTTTTAAAATGTTTGTTATTTCCTTCCTTCTATCAATACTTCCTCGGATTTAATTTATTCATGTTCTTCTAGCTTCTCAAGGTAGAAACTTAGATCTTTGAGACAACTGGGTAGCCAATTGGAAAAGTCCATTTGTGGATCCAATTAAAATTCATACCATATATTAGGAGAAAGTACAAATGTATCAAATGTTCAAGTATAAAAAATAAAATAGGGACTTCCCTGGTGGTCCAGTGAGTAAGACTGCGTGCTCCGAATGCAGGGGGCCTGGGTTCGATCCCTGGTTGGGGAGCTAGATCCTGCATGCTGCAACTAAGATCCTGTGTGCCGCGTCTAAGACCCGGTGCAGCCAAAATAAATAAATAAATAAATATTAAAAAAAAATGCAACACAAGTACCCATCAATGTATTGACTAAGTTATGGTCTATCTAATGCTGTGTAGCTGCCATAAAAAAAAAAGTTCAGTGTACTTCTGTGGAGGAATCTCCAGGATACATTGTAAAGTGAAAAAATCAGATGCAGGGGAATATATTGGGTTGGTCAGAAAGTTTGTTGGGGTTTTTCTCTAACATCCCCAGTGAACTTTTTGGCCAACCTGATATATAGTACGCTATCTTTTGTTAAAAAGAGGTAGCAATATTATGATTCTTACTTGTATTTTCATAAAGTGACATTTTAAAGGGACAAGAGGGAATGGGGTACATGCAGAGTGTGAGTGACACTTCTAAGTGGAAACCTTTTTATTTTGTTTTGACTTCTGAAACATGTAAGTGTATCATCTATTTTAAAAATCATGAAAAAATTCTTCCAGGTTGGGATGTACTAATTTGCATGTTGTGTGAATCATTTAAGGAAGAAGCAATTCTAAATTTAAACTTTCTCAGATAACAGAAAGCGGGACCACTGCCCAACTCATTTTATGAGGCTAGAATAATTTTGTTTCTAAAATCTAACTGTATGTTGAGTGAAGGAGGCAACATAGGAAAAAATGCATATGATTTGATTTTATCACAAAAGTCAGGGTAATGGTTATCTCTAGCGGGAAGGTGGAAGTTGTGGTCAGGTGGGGCACATGGGGGGTTTCAGCGTTGCTCCAATGTTCTATTTCTTCATCTCAGTTTCAGTTCTATTTTGTTCAGTTTATAATTGTGTTTAACTCTACCTTTGTTTTATTTTCTTTATCTGTGTTCTAATCAATTACAAGTGTTATAAATTAATGAAAGAAGCTATAGTAATCGTGGAATACATGTTCATCTAACAAATTAGCTTTAAAATATATGAAGTAACAACTGATAGAATTTGCATAGGGGAATACAAGAACTTTCAACAGTTGAAGATAGAGCTTTTAACTCTCCTCCGAAATTGGCAAGTTAAGCAGATGAAAAAAATCGAGACTTAGAAGTGTTTATTTTTTGAAGGTGGAACTTTTTAATGGCATAATTATTCCATTCTGTGTTAAAACATTTGGTAGAGCAGTGATTTTAAAAATTGATAAAAACTGGTTTCTCCCAAACTAGTTTCACCAAGGGAATTAGAGGTCAGTTAAATCTGTACCTAGTGGGGACCACCTAGTTTTGTTTTAAGCTATTTCTGTTGGGATTTATACTCTGCAACTAGCACAACAGTTCTTGCCAGTGTTAGAATTGTTCATACTATGGTCAGCCCAGGTTCATTGCAAATAAAGCTTCTGATAAAAAAAAAAAAAATCATGCTACAGAAAAGAACAGAGAGGGTATGCAACACTGGAAATTCAACAGATTTAGGGACCAAAGGAAAAAGTGGCTTTCTTCATTTAAAGGGCTGTCTACCATTTCTCCTCTTAACTTACTCCAAACCTCAAAAATAACTACTTGGGAAGAGGTAGTGAATATATGTGGGAATTTAAATCCTTGTTAGGAATTCAGTTTTTCATTTAAACCCGTCACGTTCTCACTCAGTTTTGCTCCTTGGAGAAGGTTTGGAGGTTGGTTGTAGCAGGCTTTGGAGCAGCAGACACTTTGTAGAACGAGTCTCTGTGAAAGTCCTTATTAGGAAATTTAAAGGGCGCTCTGCCTCGTCAGCAGTAAGGATCAGTCCACTGATGAGGCTGAGATGTAGCCAGGGTCTGGAGTTATTTTCTGTGTAAGAGAGCTCTTTTTAACCCAGAAAGGATCAATTCAAATCCTATACACAGGTTTGGCCTAGTCTAGTCTTGTCATAGCCACCGTCTACACTCTTCAGTCCTATCTGAACTGAAAAAATAAAAGGAATTTCCACCCTCATGTCCACCTTAACCCAACCTGCCATATTAAAAGCAAAAACAAAAACAGTTTGTGCAGGGCAGGCTGGATAGGCCGCAGTAGGCTTAACTTTTTTTCTGGTATTGATCAGTACATGAGAATCTGTCCACTATCTCTGATTTGATTCCACCGTAGTCCTTTCCTTAGAGAATTTGAAGAAGAAATTGTCACTCTGCTCAGTTTTCTAGAGTTGACAGCCAGCCATTAGGGGGTGGCATTCTGTACTCTCCAGTCCAGGATGCAGATGGTGTGGCCTCCCTTCATTTCATTTGTGACATGCAGGAAGTTGGCATACACAGGGAAGGTTCCCTCTACTGGGCCATTCTTGTAAATATCAGCTGTGATCTTAAGGGACATAGTAGAAACTGCAGCTGTAGTGCTCGTTATCTTTGTAGGAAGGAGTATAGCCAGGCTCACAGGTCTTGCTGCACTTGGGAGTGTCTCTTCACCTCCATCTCCTGGTAGCTGAGAGCCATTGAAATGGTGCTCACATTGTGGGATAGAATAGGACCTACAGCCTACATGGGCATCATAGAGACCACCAGAGACCTTTCTTGGTCCAGAAATTCCAGGCTCCAGAGGGAAAGCCCCCATGCAGCCATCCCCATACTTCGCAGTAGATGAGCACGTTTTCAGCAGGCATCTCTGTGGGGGCATTCCTACTGGTGTCAATACAGATCTGATCAGAAATGGTTTTTATGGCCCCAAATGCCCAGGAAGAAGCACAGGACTGTTGGCAATGTCTTTTTTAATGCTTAGACAGTTTAGCCACCATTCCTTGGTCGCAAAATGTTTTTGGCATATCCATTTTCTTAGCAAACTGTACTCTCTGAGGCAGCTTGGATCTATCCAGGAAATGCTTAAAAAGCCCATTCAGTTCATATCACCATTATGGAGGCTGAACAGTTCATCTGCAGGGGTGCAAAATAGGGTCTGCTTGGGATACTAGGCAGCACCATCAGGCAGAAAATGATGGCTAGGGCCCACCACACTTTGGCATCTGGATCCTGGATTTACTGAAGTTGTGGAGACCCTAAACCTGCAGTTGCCATGTCTAATCTCAGTATCTGGTGTCTGGAACCCGAGTCCACCATGTTGCCACTTGGACAACATATAAAATATTTTAATGACATGATTGTCATGCTGAACCTAATAGATATATATAGAATTCTCCATCCAGCAGAGAATTACACATTTTTTTCTAGCACATACAGATCCTTCTTAAAATTTACATGTTCTAGGCCACAAAGGGTGCTTCAGTAACTTCCAAAAAATCATCATTATGCAGACCATAATCTCTGACCTGAATAAAATACAATAAATATCAGTCAGATAGCTAAAAATGACCCAAATGTTTGCACACTTACAAGCATAGATCATAAGAGGAATTATAAAATAATTAGATATTAATGGAAATGCTGCACTTCAAAGTTTGTGAGATACTTAAAGTGAGATTTATAACTTATAATATATTTACCAGGAAGTAAGAAACTTTGGTAATTGGTATGGACTGAACTGTGTCTCCTTCCCCATGCCCTCAAAAAAAAAGGATATACTGAAGTCCTATCCTCCAGTACTTCAAACTGTGACAGTAATTTGGAAATAGTGTCTTTACGGAGTTAAATTAAAATGAGGTCAGTAGGGTGGGCCCTAATCTAATATAATTGGTGTCTTTATAAGAAGGGAAATTTGGACATAGGCATGGACAGAGGGAAGGTGATGTAAAGACATAGGGGAGAAGTTGTCCATCTCCAGCCAGAGAGAGAGGCCTGGAACAGAACCTTCCTTCACGACTCTCAGAAGGAACCAACCCTGCTGATACCTTGATCTTGGACTTATAGTCTACAGAACTGTGAGAACAAATAAATTTCTGTTGTTTGAGCCACCCAGTCGGTGATACTTCAGTACAGCAGCCCTAGCAAACTAATACAGTAACTAATGAGACAAATATTAATTCAGAAGTTGGAAAAAGAGCTATAGAGTAAACAAAAAGGAAGGAAATAATAAGGCCAGAAATCTCTTAGAGAGTAGATATTATCAAAACCCAAAATTAGTTCTTTAAAAAAGTTAATATATTTAAAAATAGTTGGGTACATGATTTGTTCCATTTCAGAAAAAGCATAAATTTAATATACATCTGTTAAGAAATAATAAAAGAGAATGTCTTTAATTTGATGAAGGATATGTGCCCAGAAACCTAAAGCAAACATTAATGGAAAAACTTTACATGCATTCCATTTAAGATCAGGAATAAGGTAAAGATGGTTAACAGTGTTTTTTATGTTACTGGAGTTCCTGGCCAGTGCATTAAGAAAATAAATAGAAATGAGTTAATGGGATTGGAAGAGAAGAGATAAATCCGTAAATGTTTAGAGATCACCTATATAAAAATCTGTAGGGGAAATAGACAAACTATATGTATTAATAAGATAATTTAGTATTTCTTAAATAAAAGATTGTTTTCTGAAAATCAGAATTCCTTTGTACTCAAAATAATTAGCTAGAAGAGATGATATAAGATACCATTCACAATAATAAAAGAAAATCAAGTTTCTAGAATTTAATCTGACAAGTAATGCACAAGATCTACATGGAGAAAATTCTAAAACTCTTATTAAAATGTATGATAAGAAGACCTGAAAAACAGATATACCATGTTCAAATATGGAAAAAAAAATTTCTGAAGATGTCAGTTCTCCCTAAATTAATCTATAAGTTTTGTGGAATGCCAATAAAAATTCAGTGGAATATTTTGAGAAATTTGACATACTAAACAATTTGCATAAAACTTCTGATTCTAACGCACTTGTTTATATCATACCAAATCTTCTGCTGAAAACAACTAGAAAACCTTGATTAAAATATAAATTCATCTATTTGAAGGCATAAGAGCTATGAAATCATTAAGGACTCAAGGGGCTAAGAGTCACAGAAATAGGTGTTTTGAGAGGTGAACCCCCAACATTCAGCTTTACCTTTCTCTTGGAGGCAGTTGTCTAGAGGCAGAGAAGTTAAAGAGAACTTTCAGAAATCTCACAGGTAAGAGAAACTAAAATTGGAGTTCAGTTCTCAATAAAAAGGAGGGCTCTGTTAAATATCTCAGGTAGTTAATTGGAACTCCTGAAAGTCTACACCATTTGGTGTAAGGACAAATGGAAATAGGCCAGCCCTCACAAAACTCAACTCAATTCTAATCAAATCAACCCCAGATTGGATTAAGGTAATCAGTGTAGTAGAAATGAAACATACAGTGATTTAAATTAAAACTTGATAGGTTTCACAGCAAACTGAAGAGAAGATTGGTGAACTGGAAAATAGGTCAGTAGGAAATATCTAGGTTGAAGCATGGAGAGGAAAAGAAATGGAAGGAAAGTTTAAAAATAAGTTAGGATTCATATTAGACATAGTAAAAAAAATTAACATGTATGTATTTATATTTCCAGAAGGAGATAAAAGAGAGAAAATGGGACAAAAACAACATTTGAAGAGAATGATGGCAGAGAATTTTTCAGAGCTAACTAAAAACATAAATCCATACATAGATTCAAGAATTCTGTTGACTCCATGACAGGATAAAAACATCTAGGCACATAATACATCCAGCCACATAATTGTAAAACTTCTGAAAACCATAGATAAAGATACAATTTTAATAGTAGAGGAAGGGGACATGTAACTTCCAATAAGCAATGAGAAGACAATTCACCTTTTAACAGAAATGATGGAAGTTGAAGATAATAGAAAATGGCATCTTAAAACTGCTGAGAGAAGGAAACTTGTCATCTATGATTCTATACCCAGAGAATATTTTTTGAAAATGAAGGCAAAAGAATGAAGTTGGATTCTACCTCACACCATATAAAAAATTAACTCAAAACAGATCATAGACTTAAATGTAAGAGCTAAAACTGATACTCGTAGAAGGAAACATAGGTGTAAACTTTTTTGACCTTGGTTTGGGCAGTAGTTTCTTAAATATATCACAATCACCAAATCACAAGCACCAACGATAAAAGATAAATTAGGTTTCATCAAAATTAAAAACTTTTGTGCTTCCAAATAACACTGTCAAGAAATTGAAGGGACATTTCACAGAATGGGAGAAAATATTTGCAAGTTGTATATCTGATAAGGGTCTATTGTCCCGAAATATATAAAGAATATAACTCAACAATAAAAACACAAATAACCTAACTAAAAAATTGACAACTGATTTCAATAGAAATTTCTCCAAATAAGATATATAAATAACCAATAAGCACATGAAAAGGTGCTCAACATCATTAGTCTTTAGGGAAATACAAGTCAAAACGACAATGAGATACCACTTCTCACCCACTAAGGTGAATATAATTAAAAGACAGTAATAAGTGTTTGCAAGAATGTAGAAAGATTGGAACTCTTGTGCATTGCTGGTGGGAATGTAAAATGGTACAACTGCTTTGACAAACAACCATTCAGTTCAGCAATTCTATTCCTAGATACATGCCCCAAAGAATTGAAACACATGTAAATACAAAACCTTGTACATGAACTTTCATAGTAGCCTTAGTCATATTAGCGAAGGAAACAGTCCAAATGCCCATCAAGTGATGAATGGATAAACAATTGTGATATGTCCTTATAATGAGATTTTTTTTTAACATGTTTATTGGGGTATAATTGCTTTACAATGGTGTATTAGTTTCTGCTTTATAACAAAGTGAATCAGTTATACATATACATATGTTCCCATATCTCTTCCCTCTTGCATCTCCCTCCCTCCCACCCTCCCTATCCCACCCCTCTAGGTGGTCACAAAGCACCGAGCTGATCTCCCTGTGTTATGCAGCTGCTTCCCACTAGCTATCTGTTTTACATTTGGTAGTGTATATATGTCAGTGCTACTCTCTCACTTTGTCGCAGCTTACCCTTCCCCCTCCTCATGTCCTCAAGTCCATTCTCTACGTCTGTGTCCTTATTCCTGTCCTGCCCCTAGTTTCTTCAGAACCATTTTTTTCCTTTAGATTCCATATATATGTGTTAACATACGGTATTTGTTTTTCTCTTTCTGACTTACTTCACTCCGTGTGACAGTCTCTAGGTCCATCCACCTCACTACAAATAACTCAATTTCATTTCTTTTTATGGCTGAGTAATATTCCATTGTATATACGTTTCACATCTTCTTTATCCATTCATTTGTTGATGGACACTTAGGTTGCTTCCGTGTCCTGGCTATTGTAAATAGAGCTGCAATGAGCATTGTGGTACCTGACTCTTAATGAATTATGGTTTTCTCAGGGTATATGCCAGCTTTGTTTTTTTCAAGATTGTTTTGGGTGTTCTAGATCTTTTGTTGTTCCATACAAATCTTAGAATTATTTGTTCCGGTTCTGTGAAATATGCCATTGGAAATTTGATAGGGATTGCATTGAATCTGTAGATTGCTTTGGGTAGTATGGATATTTTAACAATACTAATTCTTACAGTCCATGAGCACTGAATAGCTTTTTATTTATTAGTATCTTCTTCAGTTTCTTTCATCAGTGTCTTATAGTTTTTAGTGTACAGGTCTTTCACCTCCTTGGTTAAATTTATTCCTAGGTATTCTTTTGATGCAGTGGTAAATGGGATTGTTTTCTTAATTTTTCTTTCTGATAGTTCTCTATTAGTGTATAGAAATGCCATGGATTTCTGTGTATTGATTTTGTATCCTGCGACTTAGCTTAATTCATTTATTAGTTTTTTGATGGGAGTCTTTAGAGTTTTCTATATATACGGTTTTCTATATATATATTTGCACTTCTGCAAATAGTGCCAGTTTCACTTCTTTCCAATTTTGAGTCCTTTTATTTCTTTTTCTTGTCTGATTGCTGTGGCTAGGATTTCCAATGCTGTGTTGAATAGAAATGGTGAGAGTGGGCATCCTTGTCTTGTTCCTGTTAGAGGAAAAGCTTTCAGCTTTTCACCGTTGAATTGTATGATGTGGGTTTGTCATATGTTGCCTTTATTATGTTGAGGTACATTCTTCTGTGCATACTTGTTGAGAATTTTTATAATAAATGGATGTTGAATAATATCAAATGCTTTTTCTGCATTTATTGAGATGATTATATGATTTTTGTCCTTTATTTTGTTAATGTGGCGTGTCACATTGTTTGATTTGCAGATGTTGAACCATCCTTGCATTCCCAGGATAAATCCCACTTGTTCATGGTGTATGATCCTTTTAATGGATTGTTGAATTCAGTTTGCTAATATTCTATTGAGAATTTTACATCTGTGTTAATCATGGATATTGGCCTGTAATTTTTTTTTTCTTCCTCCCTCCCTCCCTCTCTTTCTTTCTCTCTCTCTCCCTCCCTTCCTCACTCCCTCCGAACCTCCCTCCCTCCTTCCATTCCTTCCTTTCTTCCTTCCTTCCTTCCTTCCTGTCCTTGTCTGGTTCTGTATCAGGGTAATACTGGCTTCATTAAAAGCGTTTGGAAGCATTCCCTCCTCTTCAGTTTTTTGGAAGAGTTTTAGAAAAATAGGCATTAACTGTTCTTTGAATATTTGGAATAATTCACCAGTCAGTCGATTTAGTTCTATATATTTGTTTATTGGGAGTTTTTTTGATTACTGATTCAATTTTGTTACTAGTGATCGGTCTAGTCAGATTTTCCTTTTTTAAAATTTTCAGTCTTGGTAGATTGTATATATTGTATATTTCTGGAAATTTATCTCTTTTTTCTAGGTTGTCCAGTTTGTTGGTGTATATGTGTTCCTAATGTTCTCTTATGATCCTTTGTATTTCTGTGGTATCAGTTTTAACTTACCTCTTTCATTTCTGATTTTATGTTTTTGAGTCCTCTTTTTTCCTTGGTTAGTCTAGCTAGAGGCTTATTGATTTTTTTTTTTTTAATCTTCTCAAAGAACCAGCTCTTGGTTTCATTGAGCTCTTCTATTGGATTTTTAATCTGTTTTATTTATTCATTTTCTTATATTTAGTATTTCCTTCCTTTTACTAACTTTGGGTTTTTTCTGGGTTTTTTTCCCCGAGTTCCTTTAGGTGTAAAATTAGATTATTTGAGATTTTTTTTATGTCTTTAGACAGGCCTGTATTGCTATGAACTTCCCTCTTATGACTGCTTTTGCTTCATCCCATAGATTTTGGTACATTTTATTTGTGTTTTCATTTGTCCTAGGTATTTTTTGATTTCTCCTTTGATTTCTTCAATGACCCATTGGCTGTTCAGTAGCATTTTGTTTAATCTCCATGTTTTTATGTTTTTTTTTTTTTCAGTTTTCTTCTTGTAATTGATGTCTAGTTTCATACCATTGTGGTCAGAAAAGATACTTGATATGATTTCAGTTTTTTTTGAATTTATTGATACTTGTTTTGTGGCTTAACATGTGATCTGTGCATGTGAGAGAGAATGTTACATGTACACCTGAGGAGAATGAGTATTCTGCTGCTTTTGGATGGTGTATTCTCTATATATCTATTAACTCCATCTGATATAATGTGTCATTTAAGACCAGTGTTTCCTCGCTGAATTTTCTGTCTAGATGATATGTCCATTGCTGTAAGTGGGGTGTTAAAGTCCCCTACTATTGTTGTATTGCTTTCACTTTTTCCCCCTTAGGTCCGTTAGTATTTGCTTTATATATTTTTCATGCTCCTATGTTGGGTACATATATATCTATAAATGTTATGTCTTCTTGGTGGATTGAACCCTTTATCATTATGTAGTGCCCTTGTCTTTTATAAGTCTTTGTTTTAAAGTCTATTTTGTCTGATATGAATATAGCTACACCACCTCTTTCCATTTCCATTTGCATGGAATATATTTTTCTATCCCTTCACATACAGTCTGTATGTATTCTTACTTTTGAATTGAGTCTCTCGTAGGCAGCATGTAGATGGGTCTTTTTATCCATTCATCCACTGTGTGTGATTTTTGATTTGTGAATTTAGTCCATTTGCATTTAAATTAATTATTGATTGGTATTTACTTACTGCCATTTTGTTAGTGGTTTTCTGGCTGTTTTTGTAGCTCCTCTCTGTTCTTCTTCTCTTTCTCTCTTGTTTGCTGGCTTTTTTTCATGTTCTATTTAGATTCCTTTCTCTTTTTCTTTTTTATGTTTACTATAAGTTTGTGTGTGTGTGTTTGTGTGTGTGTGTGTGTGTGTGTGTGGTTACTGTGAGGTTCACATACAGCATCTTAAGTATACAGTAATCTGTTTTAAGTTGATAGTAACTTTTTCGAAAGTTTTAAAGTTTTACTCCTCTGTCATCTTTTATATTTTTGATAACACCTTTTCCATGTTTTAATATTATGCTTTCCTTAACTAAGTATTGTATTTTTAAGTTTACTATTTTGTCTTTTAACCTTCATACTTGCTTTGTAAGTGATTTATCCACTACCTTTACTATATATTTACCTTTTCCCTTTTGTATGTTTTCTTATTATTAATTAGTGTCTTTTATTTTCAGCTTACAGAAGTCACTTTAGCATTTCTTGTATGGCTGATGTAGTGGTGATGAACTCCACTCTTGCTGAGTTCTGAATGATAACCTTGATGGCTAGAGAATTCTTGATTGGAATTTTTTTTTTTCCTTTTAGCACTTGAATAAGTCATGTTACTCCCTGTGGCCTTTAAAATTTCTGCTGAAAAATCTGCTTATAGCTTCATGGGGTTTCCCTTGTATGTAATAGGTTGTTTATTTCTTTATACTTTTAAAATTCTCTCTTTACCCTTAAATTTTATCATTTTAATTATAATGTGTGTCACTGTGGTTCTCTTTGGGTTCATCTTATTTGGAACTCTCTGGGTTTCCTCAACTTGTATGCCTGCTTCCTTTCCCAGATAGAGAAGTTTTCAGCCATTATTTCTTTTATTTTTAAAAAAAATTTATTTATTGTATTTATTTATTTTTTGGCTGTGTTGGGTCTTCGTTGCTGTGTGCGGGCTTTCTCTAGTTGTGTCGAGTGGGAGCTACTCTTTGTTGCGGTGCGCGGGCTTCTCTTGTTGCAGAGCATGGGCTCTAGGCACGTGGGCGTCAGTAGTTGTGGCACGCAGGCTCAGTAGTTGTGGCTCACGGGCTTAGTTGCTCCACGGCATGTGGGATCTTCCCGGACCAGGGATCGAACCCATGTCCCCTGCATTGGCAGGTGGATTCTTAACCACTGCACCACCAGGGAAGCCCCAGCCATTATTTCTTAAAATAATTGTTCTGGCCCTTTCTTTCTCTCGTCTCCTCTGGGACCTCTATAATGCAAATGTTATTCACCTTGATGTTGTTCCAGAGGTCCCTTAAGGTATCTTCAGTTTTTTAAATTCTTTTTTCATTTTGCTGCTCTGTCTGGGTGATTTCCATTGCTTTGTCTCAGCTCACTGATTCATTCTTCTACTTCATCCAATCTGATTTTGAACCCCTCAAGTATTTTTTCCATTCAGTTATAACTTCTGTTTGGTACTTTCTTATATTTTCTATCTCTTTGTTTTTGGTTTGTTTTGGTTTGGTTTTGGGTTTTTTTTGGCTGCATCGTTTGTGGGATTTTAGTTCCCTGACCAGGGATTGAACCCGGGCCTTGGCAGTAAAAGTACCAAGTCCTAACCACTGGACTGCCAGGGAATTCCCTCTATCTCTTTGTTGATGTCCTCATTGTGTTCTTTCTTCTCCTGAGTTCAGTGATCCACCTTTACAGCATTACTTCTAACTGTTGTGTAAGTTGCTTATCTCTGTTTCATTAAGGCCTTACTCTGGAGATATGTTTTGTTCTTTAGTTTGGAACGTATTTTTTTGCCTCATTTGCCTATGTTTGTCTTCACGTATTGGGCGAAACAGCTACTCTTCCAATTTCGAAAGAGCGGTCTTGTGTAGGAGATGACCCATGAGGCCCAGAAGTGCCATTTCCCCTGGCTATCAGTGCTAGGCATTCAAGGGATGGCACTCGTGTGGGGTGCATGCACCTGATGGCTGTGGCAGAGCTGTGGCTGCTCTGCAGGGAGGGCAGGGTGTGTTGTGCTTGCCTGGCTCAGCTGCTGCATAGGGTGGGCTGGGTGCAGGGTGCTCGTCCAGCCCCATTGTAGTGTGGCTGGTGTGTGTGGTAAGTGGGGGTTTAAGGTGCTCCCCTGACCAGGTTGTGGCATGGCGTAGGTAGAGCATCCCTCCTGGTGCTAACAGGCTAGAGGGAGGACACCAAAAATGTCATTCATCAGCTCTGTCATAAGCAAGTTAGAATGTTATTGCAAAGCTTGCCAATGCTTCTGTCCCCAGAGAATGTTCCAGCTGGCTCATGTCTCTCTGGCAGCTACTTTAAGATTAGTAAGTGGGTCTCCCTTGCTTATGGTGTAGGTGCTTTCCAAACCATTCCTTTTGCACTGGATCTCAGGGTGAGTGGGTCTGTATGTGACCCCTTTAATAGTGGCTACTCCCTTCCCTTTGGTTCTGTGGTTCTCCTGGATTTAATTCCCATTTATTTGCTAAATCAGATGTTTTGGGGGTTCACCTTTCCTGTGCCAGACCCAAGGGTTGGGGTACCTCATGTGGTGCTCAATACCTTCACTCCTTGAGGAAGAGTTCTATATTTTTGGAATCCCTGCTAACTGTGGGTAACTGCTCCTGGGCTGGTGTCCCAAGTAAAACCATGTCTCTGCCTCTCCTACCCCTCTCCATGTGTCTCTTTTATCTTTTGTTGCCAAGGTGTTGTTCATCTAGTTCTCAGGTCCTTTTCCGAGGAAAACGTCTCCTTATGTAGCTGCACATTTGTTGTGTTAATGGGAGGAGGTGAGTTCAGGGTCTTCCTATGCTGCCATCTTTAACTTCTCCCAGAAGTGTACTTGATATTACTGGTTTATTGTAACAGATACGACTCAGGAACAGCCAAATGGAAGAGATGCATAGGGTAAGGCATGGAAGGAGAGGTACGGAGCTTCCATGCCCTTTCTGAGTGTGCCACTGTTCCAGCACCTTGATGTGTTCCGCAACCTGGAAGCTCCCAGAAGCCCTTCAATTAGGGGTTTGTATGGAGATTTCATTACATAGGCATTATTGATGAAATTGTTGGCCATTAACAACTCAATCTCTAGCCCCTCTCCCCTTCTCTGCATGTTGGGGGTGGGGCTGAAAGTCACAAGATTCTAATAATGGAGTAGTCTTTCAGGCAACCATCCCCCGACACTGAACTATCTACCGCCACCACTCATCTCCTTAACACACAAAAGAATATTATAACTCCACAAATTCAAAGGGTTTTAGGAGCTGTGTGCCAGGATCTAGGGACAAAGGCAAAATATTTATTTTTATTATACTACATCCATTATAACTTTGTATTGTCTAATTGACAGTTTTTATGTATATAGAGCAAAAATGGACAGAACTAAAAGGATAGACATATCAATTTCATAGTAGGAAATTTTAACACACTGTTTTCATAGCTGATAGAAGTAGACAAAAATCAGTAAGGAATAAAAGATGTGAACAACAATTAACAGACAACTTAATTGACATAGTACACCATGTTTAACAGCTGACGAACGCATGGAACATTTACCATTTATTAGTATATCAAGATGCAGTAGATTTTTTTGTATATGGACCTTGTATCCTGTGACCATTTTAAATCCATTTATTAGTCTTAGGAGATATTTTTTACATGTATGGCTTCCTGTTAGATTATCTATGTTGTGTGCTGTCTGGTCTTTATTTCCTGTTTCTACCTGCTTTACAGTTACCAACATGAAAATTCAGTCTCCAGAGTTTGGCAGAAACCTTCATGGTGAAAGCCAGCTATGCTTGCTTGTTATTTAGTATTCTTCGATGCACTTAGTTTTGATGCTATACCAGTTTCTTTCATCCTAGTTCTGAAATATGTTTAAAAGGTGATTTTAATAGTTTTTCATATTTACTATGTTTAGAAAGCTCATTCAAAGTATCTAACCTTACATACCACCAAAAATAGAAGTGTTTATTTTTCTATATGAATTTTAGACTCACTTGTCTACTTAAAAAAAGTGTTATTTTCATTGGGATAATGTTAAATTTACGGATTAATTAAAGGAGAATTGATACCCAGTCTTTGGAATTACATTATGATTTATAATTTTTGAGAAGAAAGGCAGTTTTCCTAAACTTTTGGCTCATTTACTAGGTATTTTTTCTTCTGTTGCTGTTGTTGGGATAGTTTACTACCATTATATTCTGATTTTTTTTCTTGGAAAATATGAAAGCTATTATTTTATGTATACTAGTTTTTTAATATTACTTCAGTTACCAGCTACCTTACCAAAGTACCTTGTGGTTTCTGATAGTTTCCTTTTCATTTATTATTTTATTCCTTTCAAAGTATACAATTATATCTTCTGGCAAAAATTCAAACATTTGGAATATACACTGACAGTTTCTTTATGAGCTCTCTTTAGTCTTTGAGTTTATTAATTTTGAGCTTTAACTCCCTATGTCATTGCTCTTATCTGTGCCTTAATTTTCTTCTGTAATGTAATTTGGGCTATGCTTTCTCCATTCTTGTCTCTATCTAATCCCATTTTATTCATCCTAGATTTCAGGAATTCTTTAAAATATCTGATTCGTTGATGTTATTCTTCTTATTTTCCAGTGTTGTAATTTTATTCCTTTGAACAACATATATTTTCTGTAATTTCATGAGATTGTGAGAGAGAAGTAAATGAGTGTCCCTCGTTTACCATCTCAAAACCATCTTTAAATACTAACAAAAAGAAAACATCAACAAAAGTCAGTGTACCTGGCTCTTGGTGCTTCAGTAATTGAATATTTCTTGACTGGTCTGCACAGCTCAGGTTCTTTATACTACTTAAGTGTTTCCATCCCTTGAGAATCCCAATCTTCCCTGTTCTGCGTCTGCATACCTTCCATGAATGTCTCTAGTCCCTGTACTCTAGAATCCTGGATGTTCTTGATACTTTTTATTTCTGGGCTATAAGACATTGCATCCATGTAGGGACATAAGGTTCCAGTTACTCTGTTCTCTTTGCCTGTGGGTTTTAACCAGTATGTCGGAGCCAGATCCAGTTTAGTGTTATCAGGATCCCCTGTTAAAAAAGATTAAGACATGAACTTGGAGCCAAGCTGGAGACTTCCCACTACCTTCCCTCAAATGTAAACCTTTGTTCCTCACTTTGGATCTCAAAATAGACAAAAATTATGTATATCCAGCTAGCTGAATTGTTTCTAGTCAGCCTTAGAAACTCATTTGCTAGTGGAACAGAGTCATATTAAGATATGGGCTTCTAGGCTGATTGCTAGAGGACAAGTCTTGAGTCTTAGGACTTCACAGAAGTGAAGGAGGATTACTCACCTTTGTTTTTCAACACTTGTCTCTTGAGTCTAATAGAGAGGGTAGAACCTTTCTTGCTTTAAAGATAGACTATTTTTATTCACTCCAAATTTGAACTCTAGGAATAAAAAAGCAGCAGGATAAGTTTTACAGAAATGGGAAGTAGAGCAGAGTGAATTTGTCCAGGCACTCACCTTTTATTGATACAGTTCCTGCAGATACTTTGAAATGACTCATGCGTTATATTTAAGGCCAATATTAATGGATATTGTGTTTTCAGAGAAAGTGGAGGTCATCCCGGCCTAACAAAATATATTTTGTTATTACTGTTGCTTCTTTAAAATCATTACATATTTGCAAATGAGTGAAAGAATTGATGGCAGAATGCAATCAGTGAAAGAACTGAATGGGAAAATGAAATCAGTAGATTAATGAGTTTATAAAAATGGGAGTGAAGATGTAAGATACTTTTATCTTTCTAATGGGGAAGGTGAGAACCTTGTACAACTTCTTCCTAGCACTTATACTTTTAACTTTTAAATGCCTTATTTCTGTGTTTAATGTTTGTCTTCACCAATAGACTCTTAGTGAAGGCAAGGACTGAGTTTCTTTATTCACTATACTCAGTACTTAGCACAGTACTTTTAAATATAATAATTTTCCTTATTGGAGATTAAAAACAGAAAAATGAAGTTCTTTTTTTCTTTCATGCTTCTCTATTTTGACTAATGAAAAAAATACTTATTAACTATATACTATAATCCAAACATGTTCCATACCCTTGATTAGGATCACAGTCTAATCTACAAGAGGGAAAGGTACACAGCATTGAGATCTACTTCTGTAATTTTGGGGGCATTTCTTTCCAATTTTATTTCTATTCATAGGTAATAAAATTGGGATAGTTTTATAAACATTGATATCTAACCAGCTTTTCTAACAAGTCTTTTCCCCATATGTTGAAACATTTCTTTTAAACCTGATTTCTAATGGCTCCATAGAAGTCCATTATGTGGAAGCTCTGTCATTTATTTAACAATAATGTTAAGCTGGAATGTATGCTCCATGAATTTAGGAATTTTTCCCCTGTCAGTTCACTGCAATTCCCCAGCACCTACAACAGTGTCTAGTACATAGTAGGTGCTTAATACATAAAATATGAATGAAATATTTAGGTTGTTCTATTTTTTCTATATTAGAAATAATGCTCTCCAAAGCATTTTTGTACAAAATGCTTTCACTGTATTTCAGATGCTTTTCTAAATAATTACTTCTAAAAGAAACTTCTAGAAGAGGACCTTGCTGGTTGAAAGGATATGGACAAACTTACATGATTTCAGAGTCGTTTTCTCTATGAAATAATGTTATCTGTGGCTTTTTTTTTTACACTTTAGTTTTATAAATTTTCTATAATAATTATATTCTAAAAGAATCAAAATAGTTATTTTATTCTTTTAAGTGCGTTTCTTTTATTCAGGGAGCAGTTAGTAATCTTGTGCCTGGAATATAGGGTTTTTGTTGGTGGTGGTGAAAGATGAGGATTGAAAGTTTTCTTGGGCAGATGCAGTGAATGATTTGGTATGCTATTCTTTTTTTGTGTGTGTGTGTATGTGTGTGTTTTGTTTTTTTTGTTTTCTTTTTTTATTTATTTTTATTTATTTTTTTGGTATGCTATTCTAAGGAACGTTATTTCATAGGAATGGGAGTCCTATCAAATGTTAATAAGCAGAGTAGTGATAGAATGAGAATGATAAGAAAGATCATACTGATAGTGTAGAGGAAGGATTTGGTAGAGAAGAGACCAGAGGGAGGGAGATCCTGGATTTCTCACTCTCTAGCCTCCACGTCATTCAATTCATCATTGATTTTTTTTATCCTAAGTATTTCTTGAATTTCTTCTTCTCTTCCTTAGGTAAGTCCTCAATATCTTTCACCTCAGCTACTGCTGTAACCTTCTCATTTCTTTCCCTGCCTCAGAACCATTCTCCACAGAGCTATTAAAGTGATGGAGCTACAACCAAATATGAAGAATGGTTCCCTGTTATCTACATTTTAAGGTTCTAGTTGATTAGCCTGGCATACAAACTCTTCCATTATTTGGATCCTTCACTTTCATTTCTAGCTATTCCCTGCTGTGAAGAAAACCTTTCCTAAGAAAGAAAACTGCTTATTATCCCTGATTGTCTTCACCCCTGTCCCCCGCACAGATAGCACTTGCTTCTGTGCCTCGCTCACGCTGCCCCCATTTCCCCAAATATTCCCTCTCTCCAGTCAGAACCCCCTTGGTCCCCTTTTTCTGGGGCTCACTGTGTAAGACTCATATGTCAGTAACCTCTTCCAAGAAATGTTAACATATATATTCACAGATTACATGCGTCCCTCCTTTCTCCTGCCTTTTTGGCTTAGGAATCTCTCTTCTGTGCTTTTTATAGGACCTTGTTTTTACCTTTCCTTTCATGTTGTACTATAATTATCTGTCTAGTTATGTTTCCCACACTGGACTGTGAGATTTTTGAGAGCAAGGGCTCTTTTATTTCTTTGTATTCTCAGCAGGTAGCATATAGTAAGGTGGTCAAAAAGGAACCTATTATCATTTTTCAGATGAAATAATGAGGGCTTGAAGCAGGCCAGTGGGCAAGAAGGATGGGTGGGATAGATTGTTAAAGAAGTCACTTTGGATGTCAGTGATAAGTTAAAGGTAGAAATCATGGATGATTGAGGTATGCAACCTGAGTAAATGAGTTTAACGTGCAGGTTTTTGACTTGTTAAATTTGAAATATTTGCTGAACATTCTAGAGAGATGACTAATAGGTAACTAGAAGTATGGGTCTACCTATTAGGAGATAAGGATTTAGGAGTCATCAGCATAGAGATATTAATTAGGGCATATGGAATAGATAATACAGGTCAGGAAGGAGAGGAGATATAAAAAATGTGGAGTAGGGATCCTTGGGGAAAATCATTTAATAGGTTACAGAAAAAAGAAAAAGTAGGGTAGTATATTGATTGTCAGTGATGTCCAATAGTGAAGAGAGGTTGAAACAGATGAGAATTGAGAACAATATATTTTATTTGGAATTTGGAAGGTCATAATTGATCTTTGAGAGAGTAATTTCAGTCCAGTAGAGGGAAATAGCAACTAGATTGAAATAGGTGATTGAAGAAGGCTGAGAAACGAATGATGAACAAGTGGAAAAAGCAAGCATATAGTACTCTTTGCTTTATGGAGAAATGATACCTTGTGGAAAAAGGGATGTGATATCGCTTTCTTGAGGGGAAGGTAGGATGGCAATAAAGTTTTTGTTTTATGTTTTGTTTTTGGATGGGAGATGGTCATGGAAAAGTTTATCAATTGGTGTTCAGGAGCCATAAGAAAGAAGGCTTGAAGTCCAGAAATAAATCTTTAATGGAACAAGGGAAAGAAGAAAAGGAAGGGGGAGAGCCTGGCGTTAAGATCTCAGATGATACTGTTATCCTTGCAAGTGGTGGGGACACTTCTTTCTTGGGCTCAAAAGGAAAAGAAGTAAGGAGAAGTAAAAATATAGAAACATTTAAAGGTGGTATGAGGGAAAGCGAAGGATCTATTTTCTGTGAAGTAGGCTACCAGGTCATTAATTGCAGGGTAAGGTTTGGATAGGTCAGGGATAGGACAGATGGTGGTAGCAGGGTGGCACAGGTCATTTTAGAAGATTGGTAAAGGACAAAGGATTAATGGTGAGGCTGCAGTTAGATTTAGGGCTCAGTTGAGATTGAACTATGGAAAAAATAAAGCAATAATTTAAATACTTAAATAATATGTATATTTGTTTATATATTTTTTTCCATAAAAGGGACTGAAGAAAAGGACAGGGCCCTGGAGAATTGCTTACAGTTACTCAGTAGGATTAAGTGAGGCAGATAGTTAAGGACAGTGATATTTGCTCTACAGTCCTAATGCTTGGAAGAATTGAAGAATGGGTGCAGGGTCAGGAGTGGGCTGCTGCAGATAGCAGTCTGGCTGTCAGTAGACTAAGTCCTGCCTGGTCATAGGCCAGTGTGATCCAGAGTCAATTCAGTGTTTAATGCATGACTGATAATATTTGAGATTTAGTATGAGAAGGTGCCTTCCTTCCTTTTCCTTTCTCTTCTCCTTTCTTCCTTTCTTCCTTCCTTTCTCTCTCGCTCTCTCTTTCTTTCCCTCTCTCTTTCTTTCTTTCTTTCTTTCTTCCTTCCTTCCTTTTTTTCTTTCTTTCCTCCCTCCCTCCCTTCCCTCCTTCCCTCCTCTCTCCCTGTCTCCCTCTCTCCTTGCTCTGTATGTATATCAATTAAAGTATGTAAAATAAAAGCAACAAATAGATTGTAGATAGTTTACTCTATTTTAAGACAGTGAATTTTGTACAGAAAAGTAGTATTGGCTGGTTTATGAGTTCTTACTGTTAGTTATTCATTCCTGGTTAAAATATCTCTGGTGGCCTTACATACCCTGTAGTAGTTATCAACTAATAGATTTCAAAATGCAGACAGCCCTAAAGAGAATTTTTTTTTCTCCAAAGTATTTTGTCTTCTATCAGGAATTTGTCATTAGGTATTATATAGACCCAGTGGATAGGTTCATCTCTGGCATGGATATCTGACAGAAACAGCATTTCTCTCAATTATGCTTCTTCTTTAAAAAAAAAAAAAAAACTCCGAAAATGAAAGCATAATTTATGTACCTCCTACAAGAAATGCGTAAATATGGGAAATAATAAAGGAGCAAGATATAATTGAAAATCAACAGCTCTATGAGTTAAGAACCTACTCTCTACGACTCAATTGTTGTCAGTTACTGCTTAACTTAACGCTGGGTTTTCCTTTTTGCTTTCAGGAAAACCTTTAACTTACGCCCTGGGTGTTGCCTGTCCACAGTTTCCTGGTGGCTCACCGCTTCTGCCTGCTCCAGCCTTGCTCCGGCAGCTTCAAGGCTTCTGGGCTTCAGAGCTTGTTGTGAAAGCTTGCTGCTTTGGCCTGCTACCCCTGCTTCAGGTGTCAAAAGCTTTTAATTAGCTTGCTTCCTCTAATTACCATAACTAGGCCCTAATGTGTCTGCATAACCTAGTCTTAGGGTCTGAAAGGAGAATTATTTTTAGCCGTTCATTCTTCCTTAAAAACTCTGTACCCTGGCTCTCCTGGGATTCAAGGGAGAGTGAAAGACGTTTGAAGTTACATTGCATGATTCACCTTTGAAGCCTCTGTATATGGGCTAGTCTTCAGTCCATAGGGGCACACTGACATGGGCATACTATATTTTTATAGCCAGTGTCTGCTCTAATTGGTCAATGCCCATGCTGTACCAATTTCTAAATGTTTTGACTATCACTACTATATATATAAATTGCAACTCCGTAGAGAGGATACCTCTAGCCGGTTTAGTGAACTCTTTGTAGTGTTTTTAGTTTGCTTGTTAAAGAGACTCAGTATTTTTTTAATTAAATATTTTGAATACAGACTGATCACTAACAGAGCAGTTTATAAAAAACAAATACAGTGATTTCCATACATATTAACAATGATCACCATTAACATGACAATAGGAATCAAGACTATAGGCATGATGAATGGGAAGATCTCTTCAAAAACCTGGAGAACTGTTCAGTACTCATAGCAGTAAATAACTCTAGCTCTGTAATCAGGTCGTGAGGACTGTAGAACCTACTTTAGAGTGGTGTCGGAATTGATTTTGGCAGTATATGTATTGTGCTCAGCCCAGTGCCAGTCACAGTAAGCTTTCGATAAATGAGTTGTTTTTGTTTATTATTATTAATAATAAGTGATGGTAGATATTATACAGCAGAGATAAAAAGGAGACAAAGACATGGAGCAATAAATAGTGAACAGTAACAATACACGAAAGATAATAAAAGCTAAGTTGTGAAGTTGAGACTTTAAAAGCCGTACATAATTGTTCAGAGAGCAACATGAGCTGGAATGATCTGGTACACACTTAAACCTTAAGATACAGAATTGTATCTCTTTTATCATAATGCCTTATTTTTATTTGAGTTTCTAGTAGTGTACTTGAAGCTGAGCGTATTGTATTGATGCCTTTCAACTTTCTATGTAGATACGCTCATATAGATTACAAATCACTTGTTATTTATTCAGTAAATATTTATTGCGTACCTATTGATTCCCAAGCACTGGGCACATACTAGTGAACAAATGAGAAAAAAATAATACCTACCCACATAGAGCTTATGTTCTAGTGAGTGAGGCAAACAGTAAGCAAAATACATAAATAGAATATACAGTTTGTTAAGTAAAAAGAGCTAAGGGGAAAAGGAAGCAAAGAAATGGGATAGAAAGTGTGAAAGGGCAGAATGACATTTTAGGGAGGGATTGAGAGAGCAAACCATGTAGCTATAGGGGGGAGAGACCATTTGAGACCTACGGAGTAATAAGTGCAAAAACACTAAGTTGAGATTGAACAAGGTGATCAGTATGTTTGGAGAGAGTGATCTAGGAGGAGAGTAATATGAGATCTGGGAGACCACAATATGTTGGACCACGCTACTTATAAGTTATAGCAAGGACTTTTTTACATGGAGAGAGATCAGAAACTGAAGTTTTGGAGCAGAGTGTCATGATCTGAGCTAGATTAAACAGAATCACTGTGGCTGATGTTTTGAGAACAGATTTTGGGCTGTGAGAGCAGAAGTAGAGAGGCTAGGCAGGATAGTCCAGGCAAGACATAATGGTAGATGGGAATGGTGTGGACTAGAGGAGGAGGTATGGCAAATTCTGGATATATTGAATGTAGACTAGATTTGTAGAACTGTATGCCAGCTGCTTCTTGGATATTGAAATTCTGTTTAATATAGTATGATCATTCCTAAGTTATATGTTGTATCTATAAGTGATGATTCTTAAATCGTGTTTAAGAACTCATTCATTTACATTTGTCACCTACTGATTTTTCTGTAGCATTTGCAGTTTTTCTAACATCGTAGTGCTTTTAATATGCTGTCTTTAAAGACAGCTCTATATTTGGTGTTTTTAAAAACATGTCTTTGTTCTGTATTAAATTTATAATCTTCCCGTCCATACTAAGTGTACTGTTCATTCTGATCAAATTATATAAGAAAGGACATTTTAACGTACTACCCTCTTATATGTCAGTTAGCTGTGGCTCTTGAAAATCTAGAACCTGAAGTTAGATTTCTAGGAGAATCTTCTCCTCCTCCTTCTTCTCCTCCTCCTCCCCCTCCTCCCCCTCCCCTTCTCCCCTCCCCCTCCTCCCCCT